>NW_008349068.1:2451207-2467570 GCF_000622305.1 Nannospalax galili | reverse complement strand
CTTAGCTCCATCTCTACCTCCCTAACCCCTCAAAATCATATCTTTTTTTTTCTGAAAAAATATTTAATAACATATCAACTTCAGTTTGTGTTGTCCATATATACTCCTGGGTGTGGAGCCATCCACTGGAGTGTAAGAATACTACACATTGTTATGAGTTAAAGTCACTATTCACGGGACTGGAGAGATGGTTCAGCAATTAAGAGCACTGGCTGGTCTTGCAGAGGACCTGGGTTCAAATCCCAGCACCCACATAGTGGCTAACAACCATCCCTAACTCCTGTTCCAGGAAAATCTGATGCCCTCTTCTGACCTTCACAGGCATTGCATGATGTGGGTGCACTTACATACATGTAGGCAATACATTTAAACACAAAAAATAATAATTAAAATATTTTTTTGAAAGTCACTATCCATGTAGTGCAATAGATGTCTAAAACTTATTCCTCTGAAGGCTGAAATTTTGCATCTTTTGACCAACGCCTTCCCACCTTTCACGGCTTCCATCTTCCTGGTAATCACTGTTCTGCTCTCTGCTTCTGAGTCTGGTTTCATCTGATCCTTTTTTATTATTTTTCTTTTGTTTCTGTTTTCTTTATTTTCTTTTCTTTTTTCTTTTTTTTTTTTTTGAGACAGGGTTTCATTTTGTAGCCCAGGCTGGCCTGGAACTCACAGTAATCCTGCTTCAGTCTCAGGAATGCTGGGATTACAGGTGTGAGTGAATATGCCTACAGCCTGAGTCAACTACTGTGCATTCTGTATCCTTATGTCTCCGATTTGTAGCCCACCATGATATGACATGGTCACAGGGAATTTTGAGACAGATTCCTATGACAATAAGATGACACACAATTTATAGTCTCTACCAACTATAGTTAGTTACACTTTATGTCTGTCTTTTGCTGTAACAGACTCAAGTCATAATTAGTGGTCTCTAATAACAGCAAAATTCCCAATGGTGAAGGAAGCCATTACAGTAGTTAACATAGCCATTTCCTCTCAGAAATAAATGTTCCTTTACCTAATGTATAAAAAAATCAATATACTGAATGCCTTTTTCCAATAATCTTGGTTCAACCAGAAACTGTGAAAATTAAAGTCAAATCTTGCCAGACAATATTCTGCTGCTGATGGGAAGGTGTATAAAGCACTTGTCAGTTCTTCCAAAGCAGTACATCAGAGCTGAGATCATCCAGAAGGGACGGTCATAACCAGACCCCAGAGCCTCCCTGGCTTTCTGGCTTTCAGACAACAGCTCTTCCCGCATGATGTCATGAACACTCCTTACTTTTCCTCCTACAGCTATCCAGGCATGCCCACCAAAAATACTGGTATAGCAAGGGAAATCTTGTGAGTCTAACTTTTTGTCTTTTCTTTTAGTTTTCTATATATCTTATTTCTTCTATAGAAATAAATTTTTGTATTTCTTTTTTAAGGTCTATCATATTTATTTACTTATACACAGACTTCTTCCAAAAATAATTTGAAGTGGCAACATACAAAATAAAAATATTCCTACACTCAAAAGTTTGGCTGTTACTTTGTTCTAATGAATATAAGATTTCATTTAGAGTTACACTTCTATCTAGCAAGTAAAAACTTTCATGTTTACCTCATTCACTATGTTCTGTGTTACAAACTGCACATTTTCAAGATTTAGGCAGACCTTAAAGTTGGATTGGTTGTTTTGGGAAAGTCATAAATAAATAAATAAATGGTCTAAATGAATGGTCTTTCTCTAAATTACGGTGCTTTCAGTCTGAGATATATATGGATGGGACCATGTACTGGCAGAGGCAGAATATGAGATGATGAACCTGCAAGCCAAGAAATACCAAAGAGCCAGCCACCACCAGAAGCTAGGAAGGAATCCTTCCCAGGCTCAGAGAGGAAAAGAGCCTGGCCCAGCCAACACATTGATTTCTGTATTTCTTATGCCTCTAGATACAAACCCTCAAGATTCCTAGGGCTAGGCCTGGATAGATGCTGGATTCCCCCACTGTGGATGCCTAGGCCTAATGGCCCAGCACCAGTCATACAGTATTCTCAACTTGGGCCTCCTCCATCTTAGCACAATTGACATTAGGGACTTTGCAGAGCTCTCCTATATAGTATATTTGACCACATCCCTATGAGGTGTCAGTAGTGCTCCTCTTCTGGCTGTGACAACTGAAAATGCCTAGGCATTATTATATGTCATCTAGGGTCACATCATTTCCAATTGAGAACCCACTGCCTTGAACCAAAATTACCAAACGCAGATAAATTCAGAAGAACCAGGGTTTCGAGAGGTGTATTGGAAGTTGTTGGCTATACTTCTATCTGCAAATACATCTTCCAGTCCCAGAGTAGTAAGTAAACATCCCTGAAGTTGGGCAGGTCTTAGGTCCACAGGTTCATGACTAACAATTGGTTAAAGTGGACTGCTGCAGAATCATGTACTCTGCTGTGTTTATGGTTAGATGGCAGCTAATTTTCCAGAGTATATGGTCTCTGAGAGATGGACAGAATAGGAAAGATAATAGGAAATCCTACACTAATACCTATGTATAAAAATGCTTCATTTTTACTTATATAAGAATCCAAAAGGAAAAGTTACACAGTTATCAATTAGAGCTCATGAGGTGAGCAATCCTGATATGTATGCTATTTTGTACATTTTGCTTATTAAGAAAATTGTAATTGGGGGATGGAGAGATTGCTCAGTGGTTAAAAGCACTGGCTGTTGTTGAAGAAGACCTAGGTTCGAACCCCAGTATCCACATGGTGGCTAACAACCATCCATAACTCCAGCTCTAGGGGATCCAACACCTCTTCTGTGCATGACACAGGTGTGCTTACATACATGCAGGCATAACACTCATACACATAAACAAAAATAAGATTAAAAAAATTGTATAAAACACTATTGACATAATGGTTTAATAATGTGAAAAAATGATAAAACATAAGGCAAGACTTTTGTGTACAACATGTTACAATTATGTACTTACATAATCTACCTCATACTTAGACCTTTCTATCTGCTACCTACCTACCCACCTGCCCCCACTCTATTTCACTGTAAAAAAAAATTGCATTATGTATTTCCATAAGTGTAGATTCTCTTCTACCACTGGAGCACAGATATTTTCTTTTTATGTTTTTCTGTGTTTTTCCAATACTACCCAATCACTACAAAAGAAAAAATATTATAAAAGAATGTATGAAGGTATAAGAACATTCTCTACATCATTACATTGCCAACTATGGAAATGAAAAATATATTTGCATAATGGCATGCATGTATACACACATTTACCCACATACCTGTGCATACACACATATATATCCAATTTGTTCATATGATTCATGTATTTTAGATATACTATATGTATTATTTAATCATGTATAACATATAATATGTATATTTTCTATATGCATATATTTACCATATGTACCTATTCATATAGACAAGGATAGTATATTTGTAGTTCCTATTAGGGTCATCAACAACTTCCTAAATCCAATGGATACTTCTTAAATCTGACCTACTTTGACCTATTAGAAGTACCAGATTGATGAAGTCTTGTTTCTGGACATGCTCTCCTTGCTTGGTTAGAAGCTATCACTCAGAGCTAACCTCCTACTTACTGCTTATTCCTGCTTAATCCCCTCTGCTGATTCTTCCTCAGCTCACCCATTCCTAAGACTTGATTGTTCCAACATCAATTATCTGATGTCTTTTCTCCCATATTCACTCCCAAAGCTACTTTATCTAATTCTATAGTTTGAAATACTATTTTTATACTTATACAAATTCATGTCTTCATCTTCTGCTTTCAACTACAGTGTTATATAACCAACTTTCTACTGAAACAGCACCATGAAAGTTTCTACTTTGAAATTATGATGGTTCAATAGTCCGTTTTCTAAAGTTATTCCTCCTGAAGGCCTCCCTATCAAAGTCATGTATCATCATTGACTTTTTTAACCTCACATTCTACATTCTACTGGGCAGCATTTCCTCTGAGCTTTCCCTTAGAGCATCCAGAATCTTATGATCCTCCCATTCTCCACCATTGCTTCTCCCCAGGTGCTATTTGTAATGGACTCTCCTCCCTCCCTGCTTCCATTTTTTCTGTTCTTCAAAGTATTTCTCAGCACAGCACCTAGAGTGATCTTATGAAATAATATTCAAATCTTTTAGGATTTTGTACCTCATTCTGGGAAAAGTTAAAGACCTTCAATGTCCTACTAAATTTTTCCTGAAATAAGTTTCATGATTCTCCCATTTGACCTCATCCCAAACTACTTGCCTTTTAGCTGGTCACACAAAGAGAATATATGTCTGAGAGATGCCCAACCCTAAGTGACACATCTACAGTGGAACCTCTACACTTAAGGCTCATGGAACATAGTGGAACAGGAGGTAGAGAGAAAACCAATACATCCCTCAACTCTCACCAGTCTCACCAGTGAAGCTTCCTCATACAACAGAGTACAATGTACACAGAATGCCACAACTGGCCAAGTTTTAGAAAATAAGAGACTGAAGAGTGCATGTCCCTGGATGGGACTCATATATTAAATTTCACCTACCCACAGCTCAGAGACCATTTTGGAAGAGGGGACAGAAAGATTGTAAGAGCCAGGGTTGGTTCGTGAATATAAAGAAAGAGAGGGTTTCAAGCCTCTGGGAACTTGCTCATATGATCTTGCAACAATGGTGACAGCATGCATGAGACCCAAGCTGACTCAATCAGACAAAAACACAGAATAGAACTGGGGAAATGGGTAGCAGGTCCCAACCTTAGGAGAGGAACTATTGGCCTATAGGCAACTGATTCCTGAAGGATGAGGGGGAGTAGATCTTTTTAAAGAGTGTGACTACAGATAGGCTGGCTAGATGCTAGTGAATGAACTTGTACTGAGGGACATCTGGGAACAAATGCTTGACTGAATACGACGTAACATATGACAGAATACATGTAATCCACTGGGGGTGGGGGGGCTATGGGAGGGTATGAATGGGGGAGGGGTCAAAATTTGGTTAAGATCTATTATATGAAATGCACAAAACTCAATAAAAATACATTAAAAATAAAGCCAGTTCTTGTAACAAAACACCTACTTGCTCTGCTCATGCACTCCTTCCACACCCTCCTTCCTCCTCCTCCTCCTCCTCCTCCTCCTCTTCCTTCTCTTCCTTCTTTTTCTATGCAACTTACATATTTGTGAACCAGGAGTTCCACATTGCCTCTTCCCTGTGCTTTGAATACTCTTTTCATGGATTTCTGAAGCCCTTTCTTCAATTCTCTTCAAAAGTCAACCTACCAATGAGCTGATTCTTGAGCATCCAATTTAAAATACTTTTAACTCCTTCCTAAACTTATCCAGTCTATGCCCACTGCAATGCTTTGATTTTCTCCATGGAATTAATCACACTGTATTCTCACTGACTTTCTTATATGGCCTGGTGAATATAGAGGCTCTAATATTCTGTATTTTTTATGTCACTTAGATGTCTCTAGTCCAAAAACAGTTTCAAATGCCATACAATCAGTAGATAAATATTTTTGAATGAACTGATATAAATAAGTGTCCAACAGTATGTGCTTATATGTATTTATAGATATGTCTATAAATGTGGATTTGTGGGGTTTTACACACATATGTAAGCAAATGACTAAGCTGCTATCCCATATTTGACTCAAGATTTCAATAATTAAACCATTTTTATAAATTTTTACATAGAAATAATTGTAAAAGTATCAGATGTCCCAAGGATTAGAACTCTTAAGGTTAAGAAGATGGTAGAGAATCTTAAAGGTAACCTAGACCAATTTCCTCTTCATTCCTAGAGGAAGGTACCAAGACATATCATAGCTACCAACTTGTGATAGAAAGTGGCCTGCTCATGATTTTAAATTTCATCAGTTACTGAGATTGCAGGTGAACCTCACAAACAGCAGTATTCACGGCACATTTCAGCAAGTTAGGGAAGGACTGTGATCCAGTACCCAAAGCTGTATTCTCTATCTGCTCATCTACCTATCACATTCATTACTCATACATCTAAAGTATATGTACACACACACACACACACACACACACACACACACACAGAAACATAGGCACACAAAAGGTTTACTAGACAATGCTTACCAAGAGTACAACTCATTCTGGTGCTTTTTATGGTATTATATTCATTTTTAAGTCACAATTTATTAGATTGCTTCTATATCCCAATAACAAATCACGTTTCATCTTGGGAACTGCTACATTCATGGATGTGTAGGAACTATTTTTTGACATTCTTTTTTTAATTTTTTGAGAATTTTATACACAAGGACTATATATACATCATTTCTACCCCACTTCTCTCCCCTTCAACTCTCACTCCCCATTCCCTCTCAATTTCTTGTCTTTTCTGATGAATACTATTACATATGCACATGTTTACACACACACACATAATTCATTGAGTCCACTTAGTGTTGCTTATGTGTACATGTCTTTAGGACTGAACACTTGGGACTGGATAACCTCTCAGGGAGCTCATCCCTGGAGAAAATTGATTCTCCCTCCCTCAGCATCCATTGATTGTCTGTAGCTCTTCATCTAGTGGTGGAATCATCAAATTTCCTCCTTTCACATTGATATATCACTGGTGTTGTCATTATGCAGGTCTTATTTAGACAATCATATCAACGTAGGGAACTATAGGCATTATTTTTATTAAAATGTAAAACCAAGTGATGAGTAAAATGTTGACCAATTTTATAAGTCATTTTAATGCTTTATCAGATCCAGTTGGAACCATAGACTTTTTTTTCCTCTTTTGTACAAACTAGCTTCGAAGTTCTAAAGCTCTTCAATTATCATCATGAATATAACGTGTACCATATTGAATCATATTAGATGACTATATCAGATGACACATATATATTTTTTCTTGATGCATCTACTTCCCCAGCATTATGGTATTTTAATATAGCATATATATGCATAGCTATTTGTATATATCTGCTATCTGTTACACTCACATATAGTCTGATATGATATATGTATCATCCTATATGATATGTTGCAGATAATTATATATCTATCTTTTTATTTGCATATAATTACTCCCCATCCTATTTCTCCATATTCTTGGCTTATTATCTTGTATTTGCAATACAAAACACAATGGATGATCTGTTGGAATTGGAATCCAAGGATATGATTGGTCCATCTTGGCTTGAATGGCAAGAGCTACTAGTTGCAAACTATAGTCATTCAACATTTTCTACCAAGCATTTACTATGTATTAAAATACCATAATGCTAAAAGGCCAGTCTACAAAGCACATAATTGACAAAAAACTTATTGAGCAACATGGGAGGCTCTTTCTGTTCACTCTTGTTATTAAGGAAAAAGGAATGTTTAAGTACAGGAAAGAGGAAACAGAAGAGTTGCTATAGATACTGTAGATCTGACAGCTTTTATAAAACAAATACAGAAAGTAATTTCTTAGAGTGAGAGGAAGAAATGTCAACAGGAAAATGGGTGAGTAGGGAGGCATTCATGTTGTTAGCTTAAGAGTGTTTCAAATGGGGCCATCTCTAGACTCACAAATGTCTTGTGCTGCAAAGCAGTGCTTGATTCACACATGCAAGTGGTAATAACCCAGCCATTCAAACCCTGGGGAATTCAGTGGCCCACAGGGCCAATGCTCAGTTTCCCAGAAGCCCAGGTCAGACCTGAAAGCATCCATGTCGAACCTTTTAGGGCCCTCATTTCATTAACTGCTATGCTTTTGGCTCAGCAGTAGCGAGCTCTGGATGTCTTCGCCTTGCCTCCCAAATGTGTAATTAGTCTGTGTTGTGAGCAGCTTACTTTATGCAAGAATTATGTTTCACATGCAATCATTTTGTCAATTACAAAAACTCAAACAAAAGGGCTTTAAGAAAAAAGGAATACAATTTTTTATATATAAGGCAAAAGCCATACCTGGCATTTCTGCCAGGATATTTTATAATAAGCTTAAATATTGCTAATTTTTGCCTAAGTAAATTCTAAGGAATTTAAAGGGATGAAACTTTTGTTACAGCTAAATAAAATTTCACAACAATGAAAGGATAAGACACCGGCAAGACACTTAATTTTCTGATTTTTTTTTAATCTTCTTGAAAAGACTTAGGTAGATATTGTAAGCATGAAAGGTTTCTGGTCAATAAGATTAAATGAAATTTAGAATGTGAGTATCCTCCTACAGTGTGGATCACAGACTCATTCCACAGCAGGGAGGCATTTTATTTCTTACTGTACTTTCAGAGAGTAAAGAAAAGTAAAAGATGAGAGACAAGCAGGTGAGACAAAGTAAATGGTGACCTAAGGATAATCATTTTCATAAATGGCAAAGGAATTTTCTTTCCACCATCACTAATGCATAAACAAAATCATTAGAACATTTGGTGATTTTCAAGTAGGCAAATGATTTTTTAAAGTGTTTCCCCTCTGGGTATTATATGCAAATTTTAAAAAAGAATCAGAGATTATAGTGATGAATTTTTAAAAAAATCTTAACTATATCCTAAGTTGTTGTGAGTTAATAGAAAATTTAATATCATGCATCAATCATTTAAAAAGAAAACATAATTCTAATTAGGCAGCTGTTGATTACCTTCAAGATAAAAGTGCCATTGGTGCACAGATAGCGACAGTTTGCAGGGCTAGTCATTGTTTATTAGGCTTCACAGCTGGATAGGACCGCTGATTGATTTTCTCCCTTAGCAGCTTGCATAGTATCCTCTCATATCCTGAGAGCTAGTCTTCAGGAGGAGGCTTCCAGGTCAGTTCCAGCTCCATTGCTACAAGTCCTGTGTCTGAAGTGTGGCCTGTCTTCAGCAATAGGGTCTTACCTTCAAGTTCAGGGAGGCAATCAAGGGCTATGGCAATAGTCTGTATAATTTTGAGAGACTCCTGGACCACCCTGACCAACAATTCAAAAGGAAGTGAAGCTTCACAACAGGTCAAAAAAGAGAGACTAAGTGTGAGACACATAGCCCCAAGAGACACAACTTCAATGTTACCTCTCACCTGAGAACTTTACTGGTGAGGTTTTCCTGCAGATGGTGATTAACCCAGAAACCCACAACTGGCCAGTGTGCAGCAAACAAGAGGCTGCAGATTGCTTATCCCTGAATAGATACCTTTATAAAACATCTGCCTCCAAAGGCCCAGGGAACATTGTGGAAGAAAGAGTGGAACTCACCTAAGGCTCAGGATCCATTGTTAAAGAGGGGGTGGAAAGGTTGTCAGAACCAAGGCCAGTGGTGCATGGCCATATGGAAATAGGCTTACAGGCTCCTGGAACTTTATTCATATGAATCTACAGCAATGGTGTCAGCATACACAAGACCCGTGCAAACTCAAGCAGTAAAAAACCCAGCACAGAACTGGGGAGATGGGCATCAGGCCCCAATCTTAGTTGAAAAACTATTGGCAGCTAATTACTGCTGGGTGAAGAAGAGCTGATCTTTAAGGGTGTGACTCTAGACAGGCTGACTAGATGAACTTACACTGAGGAACTTCTGGATATACTAACTTACCTCAGTGAGCCCTGACATAAATAACAGAATGCATGAAATCCAGAGGAGGGTCTATGGGAGGGTGAGGATTGGGGAGGAGGTATAAGGAAGATTACGATGTTGTGTACGAAATAAACAAAAATCCAATTAAAAAAAAAGGTCAGAAGTGGTGGATGACCACAAGGAATCAGGGTTTTCCAGACAGCTGGTCAGTTACATACATGAAATCATAACAATGGTGACAGCATGCATAAGCCCATACAAAGCTCAAACCAGACAAAATTCTAGCATATATAAATTCAGTGGAAGAAAAAGAAAATGTAGATTACAGTTAGTTCAACAATATCTACTTTTAAATTTATGTCTTTACTGTGATCTCTCAAAGTGCACAGTCATCCATTTTGGACAAATTTCTACCATTGATATGAATGAAGAAAATTCTAGGAATTATTTTCAGATTCTTTTTCATATTTTTGAAAGCCATCCCCTCCCCATTAAACCCTGATAGATGGGGAAAAGTAGCAAAATCAAGAGCTGATAGCTGATTAAAATGCCAAAAATCAGTTTTCCTTAAGTAGAAGATTACACTAATGTTAGGAAACAAATGTCAGAAAATGGCCATTCTTCAATACCTGCTCCATATAAAATTAAATTAATGTAATATCAGGCCAGAGCTTAAAAATGGCAAGGTGCACAAAATCAGAGTTAAGATTTTCAGGTTTCATGGTGCACACTTGTAATCCCAGCACTTGAGAGGTAGAAGGATCAAGGATTCAAGGTCATTCAAAATGACATAGCAAATTCCAGGTAAACCTGGACTCTTGGAGAGCCTGTGTCAAAATGAGTCAGGCCTGGTGGCATATGCCTTTAGTTTCAGGATTCAAGAGGCAGAGGCAGGTGGATTCCTCTGAAAGCCTGGTCCACATAATAAGTTCCAGGTCAGCTGGGGTTACAGAAGACCCTGTCTCAACAAACAGACAAAAACAAACATACAATTCTATATTGATCTCCCGCCAACATAAATCTGAACAAAACTGTATCAAAGCCTCAGGAGGCATACCTTTCATACATATAATATGTATGATACTTTTTAAATTTTCATTAAAATAAATCTCTGGCTTAAGAATATATGCCTTTTAGGGGCTGGAGAGATGGCTCAGTGATTAAGAACACTGCTCTTGTGGAGGACCTGGGTTCGATTCCCAGAACCCACACAGTGACTGACAGTCATCTGTAACTCCAGTTCCAGGGGTATCCAATGCCCTCTTCTGACCTCCATGGGCATTGTACAACATGGGTGCATTTACATACATGCAGGCAGTATACTCATATATGTAAAATAAAAATAATAAATATTTTTTAAAAAGACTATTGCTTTTTATGAATGTAAGATTCAAGAACAAACATTATAATTGTAATAATTTATGACCTATGAAGGAAGTACAGTGGGGCTCATTCCTGCACAGAGCAACCCATTTTGGAAGCTGAGTTCTTACATTATCTACTTACAATAAATATCTTTGCCATCAGAAGTACTTGGTGTGCCAGGCTAACTGCCTTTAAAACATGGCACAATATTAGGTTCAGAGGTGACACATAAATAAAACAATGGCATCAAGGATGAGCTCACAGGCATCATGCCTGTTCTGCTTTACTCCACCACCCTGCCTCCAACTTGGAAAGCAGGGTTAGCACTGACTGACTTGGAGCAGTCCTCTAATCCATTTTTTTTACAAAATATATTTAGATAAGTGCAACCATGTCATGCAATACCCGCAGAGGTCAGAAGAGGCTGTCAGATCCCCTGGGACTGCAGTTATGGACAGTTTTTAGCTGTCATGTGGGTGCTGGAATTCAAACCCAGGTCTTCTGCAAGAACAACTAGTGTTCTTAACCGCTGAGCCATCTCTCCAGCCCCCAGTCCTCTGGTCCTTATATCACTGATCCATAGTCTGCTTGGTGTTCCTTAGGAGGTCTGTGTAACCCAAGGTTCTAGCCAATTAAGGCTGCTTTTAGCAACTAAGCAAACCAACCAAACTGACTCCCTCTAAGGCTTGTATTAGTCTGAAACACACTTTCATTGTGTGTGTTTCATTGGCTACATTGGCTACATCTGGCTAACCGGGAACTCACTATGTAGACCAAGATAGCTTTGAACTCAGAAATCTGCCTGCCTCTGCTCCTGAGTGCTGGGATTAAAGGCATGAGCCATCATGCTCCTTAATTATGCAACACTTTTCTGGAAACTGCTAATTTGCACGGTTATTCATTTTTAATTCTAGGTAGATTTCTTATTTCCTATCATTCTGTTTTAGCGTGATGAGAGGGAATGGTTTCCTATCAAAGGGTAGGGATTTCCTCATCCCCATGACTAGGAAACATCTTTGCATGGAGCGTATTATAGGAAGTGTTCTCTACCACATACTTAAAATCTTGCATTAGGGAAAACTAGGTACAGGGCTGGAGCAGAAAATAAGAAATCTCCAGAGAAATATATTATGTTATCAGCAAGGCTACAGATGCCGTACAGCATTGTGGTTAAACCTTTCAGTCTCATTATTTCTACATCATGCTTTTGTGAATAGAAGAATCTTAAAATAAGCATCAACCACAGAGTATCAAAGAAGCAAGTTCAGTGTCACACAGAAAAGATACAGAACATCAAGTAGATTCTAAGACTTTTAGAATTTAGAAGTCACTCCACAAATGGGAAGGAGGAGTAAAGTTTAGTTTCCTTATGAAAATTCCTTTCTTCTCTATCTCCCCCCTTCCCTCTATTTCTCTCCGCCTTTATCCCTTGTTCCTTCCCTTCCTTCCTTAGTTTTGGATTAGAAAATTTCTGTAATAGTTAAAGACAGGACATGATAGGTTATGTTCATGGAAACCTCAGGAAGCATATTGCATACTGTATAGCATCGTCCACCATTAGATGAAGCATAAGAACTTGTGACATAGAAACCTTCATTCCAAGCACATGCACCATTATTTAGGGTATAATGGCCTTAAGAAAGATAGTACAGTTTTCCTCCCAACTAAAGAATTTTTAAGGTAAGATTGCACCAGATTCATCTTATTTTTCCAGAGGAACCAATAAATATTCATTTAGGTCCAGAGAGTAGGTATTCATTCATTGATGCATCATAGAAGGAGTACTGGTATGTTTTTTACAAAAGGAAAATTTTGATGCATGAAAATTTCAAAAATAAAAAAGAAACTGAAATATGTGGTTGGGGAGTGAGAAGATGGAGCTTTGTTGGTTTATTAATGGTTATAAAAAATTAACTGATAAAAGCAACCATTTTTACCCCATGCTTTTCTCTGATGTCTGAGTTACATCTAATGTGATTCCAGCTGGAAACCAATCTCCGTTAGTAGCTAGTGATAAATAATTCTAAATTCCAAACAGGAATGGAGAAATCTCAGTGGGTAATAACCATTTAGAATTCATAGTGATGTTTACTATTGTAATGAAAATGTTCTTAGTATATATAACATGCCATTTGCAGATAGACACATAATTTGCCTTTTATCTTAATAATTAAATCAATTACTCTGTGAAAATTAATTGTTGGATAAAACTGACTATAAAATAAGAAGTCATTTAGGTCCTACAGAGGATAGAAACTCATCAAAATTAAAATGTGAATACCTCTTCCTAATTGTTCATTATATGGCAGACAAATTTGAGGTAGAAGGGAATTTACCCAGAGTCAAATCATGGGGTAAGTGAATGAGTCTGTCAGTCAGCCACTGCCCCCAAAATGCTGCATAAAAAAAAAAAAATCATCCCTAAATTGTGTTGGATACAGTAACCCATTTATTTATGGCTTACATTTCTTCAGATTGACTTGGTTTAATTGGATCAGTCTGGGCTCAAGTATACCTGCTTTCAAGCTGCAAATGAGGAATGTGTATGTTCCACCTATCATTCACCTTCCTCAGACCAGTGCATGCCTGAATCATGTATATTACATGATGAAATACAGGTAGCAACAATCAAACTACCTTTCAGGATTTTGCTCACATAACATTGCCTGGCATTGAATGACCAAATAAATTCACATGGTTAAGCCCACAAAGGCTATGGTTAGTAAATAACTCTTTAAACACACCAAGACCATGAAAAGAGTGGAGCAACATAATAATGCTATTTAGAAGAAGTAAATAACTGGATAATTCCATTCACCAATTAGGTTAATAATAAAGGCTAATGCTAAAATACAGTTTACATTTCTCTGAATCATATCTTTCCCTTCTTTTAGGTTGCTATCCTTCCTGAGATGTGAACCTTATGGCTTGTAGATTTGTGACATTTTTCCAAGGTATAGAATGAGGTAGCTGGGATGAGGGTGACCTTCTTCCATGCTCTTTTGCTGTTCATGTCAAGTCAGGTGGATCCAAAGTCCTACTTAATTGGCCTAGTCTATTGATATTGGTAGCCATTTTCCAAATACTCTTTTCTCATGCTGTTTTATGTATATGAAAGCAGAACAGGGTAAGGGAGCAATTTATATTGCTTTAATTCCTGTAAAATCAGTATGTAATTATGAGCAGTTTAAAAGTTCAGCATGCTTCCAATCAATATTTTGCTAACTGTAGGTTGAGTTAAATTCTTTCTTTCCTGTTGCATTTTCCAACATAGGCAAGAATGTTTTAAAGAACTCAAATGAGCCCTTGCCTAAGGAATTGGGTTTTTAAAATTAATCCAACACAACACCACTTTTACTTGCTGATGTATGAAAAAGAAAACTTTATCTGAGCAGAATTAGAGAACGGATCTTTTCACTAAGTGCTTCCTTGATGGTGCACACCCAAAATTTTATGGTAGTTCATAAATTCATACAAAAAGGAAAATATCTCCATTTCCCATGCAAATGTGTATCACGTACAGACAGTTTTCAACTCAAAATGGATTTTTCTCTAAAAATGTGATGGAATGAAGGACTTTCCAAGTACCTTAACTCTGTGTCTCCCCATATGGGTTAGATCTCCTTTGACATATGTCCCTGTCTTACCCGTGGAGAAACAATTCCCTTCTCTGAGTTCTCATTGTACTTTCTTTTTCTCATTCTTCTGATTCTCAACATTTTCTCCTTTTCTTATAATCCATTGCCAGCTTATCTGTCTTAACTCTGCTGTACCACTGTGATCTCATCAAGGACAAAAACTAGGTTTAATTCAAACTTTGAATCCCATTTAGCATCTGGAAAGATATGCATCTAATACATATTTGTTATGGGATTACTTCATCAATTCTGTTGACACTTCTGTGCCATACTGCCCTTTTGAAATAGTTATATCAAAGGGCACTGAATGTGACAGCCATATCTTGTATTTTATCTATAAAATAATTTTTAAACATTTCTAATCTTAACTTTCTGGCATGTTTATCAGAGAAAATGGAAATTAATCACGTTACAAATATCTTCTCTTACTTTTTACCTTACATTGTCTCTGCCTAAACACTGTTCTCCCTTCACTGAGTTTTGTCAACTACCTATGAACACACACCCATCAAAGTCTGTCTTAACTGCAGTCTCTCTCTCTGGTTAGATACTCAGCAAAGTCTTTTTTAGCATCATATATGTAATTAGAATATAGCACTAAGTACATAACATCCTGTTTATTATTACATGAATTTTTACATAAATCTTTGAGCACAGGAGGGGCTTTATGGTCCTCTTTACTTACATTTATGCCCCTAACATATATCCCAATGCATGCCTAAGAACAAGCATGTGGCACACACTACTGAAACAACACTGCTGATAGATATTTCTTCAGTTATTTCTTCCATTGAAGCTTGGTGTGGGCTAAGTTTTCATTGAAAAAAAAAAACCATTCACTAAATTCCAGCACTGTAATGCAGAGCATTTTATAGGCTGGTAAGATATTTGAGCAAAGATTTATTGTCACCACAATCTCCATTGCCAGGTGGTACCTTGGAATATTAACTATGAATTTCAGATCTCTACAGCAGCTGAGTGAGGCCTTTTGTCATGGCTATAATAATGCTTAACATCATCATGACCTGCTTGCCCTTTGATGCCTAGGAAGGGCTGAGCTAGGCAAGAAAACAGCTTGCAAATGTTTCTAAGATGACACATTTAGTTTGGCTTATCTGATCAGTGTCTTTGTCTAAGTTTTTATATGGGACCAAGTATATCTGCCATTTACTTCTACTTCACTGTGACAATTAATATTTAACAACCACTCTCTTCAAATTAGCCCCTCAAAAGTAAATTTTTACAATTGAACATAAGACTATATCTACACCAACACCTAAATAATTGGTGTGAAAAGTCTGAATTTACTCAGTAAACATTGGTTTGAAATGAAACTGAGAAGTAAACTGAAAATTGTTTTGATGTTTTCTTTCTTTTTTTCTTTTTGAACTGAATGGAGCAGCAGTTTGTATGCAAGCACCAAGTGAACACTCTATGTATTCAGTGTCTCCTGGTCTTAATCCTCTCAAACCCATTGCATAGCAGGTACATATAGTTCAGAATATTTTTTATAGTTTGTTGGAGTGAAAGGAGAATCAGACTCATAAGGAAAATATATAAATTGTTGGTAAAAGAGATAGCTGATAATTATTTTCTCATTAAGGCTGCTCTTGGTCCCAGCCTTTATTTTGGTAGATATAGGGGTCATCTCAGGATTTTAGCCACATCAAAAGTAGGGCATAGGTTAAACAAATATGAGTGACAAATAAAGACAGCAATATCTTAATGATAAAAAATAGTATTTAATGAAGATTGTGTATGTTTATGCCTTTTAGAACTTTTTCCTGCTAAATAGCAGAA
>NW_008349068.1:2411596-2451165 GCF_000622305.1 Nannospalax galili | reverse complement strand
TAAAGCTGAGAGACCTAACGAGAGAATGACTTAAAAACATCTGGAATTATTAATAAAGTATAAATTATTTAGTAATTTGTTATGTGAGACATATTAGTATATATTGTCTGCATCCCTAATTTCAAACAAAACTATCTATATAAAATTCAGCTACAGCTTCCTAAGAACACTCCACTCCCTCCAAGTGCTGGAAGATCATCAAGCATGAGCAAAGATTATTTTTTTTCCCCTAACATCTTACTAGGATAATCTCCCACATTCTCTTAAAGAGAAACAGAATTGAAATTTTTTTTTACAAAAAGAATGATTTTTCTTTTATTTTCTTTACTCTTTGAACTGTGGTAATTAATGTCTACTCAATACTAGGCTCACTCATCTGTCTCCCCTGGGATAGTATTTTCAATTAAACCTTTTATTTCATCCAAGAATGCCTGTTCTCTTGACCACTGCACTCCTTATCCGTGGATTTATGATAATCTAATGCACATCTCCTCACAGGAGAATGGCCTTCTGCATCCTGATTGTTCTTATACCAGAAGAGAAGGGAAAAACAAAATTAGCTCCTGTAGAAACCAGGAAGGAAACTGCATTTGCTTAACACAGCGAGAGGCCTTTCACTACCTGCCCAATGGCCTTGGCCATCTCACTGCCCTGGCCTCTCCATGTGCTGGCTGCCCCCTGCCTGGCTGTGAGCTTCTGATAAGCGAGGCCAACTCCCCTGAGAGCCACTGAGAGCTGAGAGAAGAAGCAACACAATCTTTGGGCTATATTTTCAATGGTTTGTGAAGGAAATAAGGCATTTACATGTACAAGTGATTCTTTTCTTCAAGAAACTAAACAGGTTAAAGGGAAACCTCTGAACTTCTCTGTGACTGTGAAGGCTGGGCGTATTAAAGAGCGAGCCTAGTCACTAGGTTCTGAGAGCATTTTTTTTTTTTTTCTGTCTTTACTTTCTTTCCAACTAGGGCACACATGGTTTGGTTTCTGTTTTAGAAGTGCACAAATAATAATGACACGTTATTAACTTAACCACAATGAAAAATTACCTATTTTTTTTATAATCACAGTTATGCAGCTGAAGACAAGATGTAATCTAGTGTACTTCCATCTCTATGATAGAGGGAATAAGTCACTATTATATATAGATCCCCAACACCCACAAATCCAGCAGCCTTCATTTTTGTTTAATTTCTTTGCATGTCTGCCCAGCACACAAAATTTTCAAGTTAATAATTTAATTAGTATTTATTAATATAATTTATTTACAACTTGTCTAGTAGCAAAGAGGAACTGAGGAACACTGCATTAATAATTACACTGAAAATGTATGCCACATTTTCATCAAGTCACTAGTGTTGACACTGTCACATTATCCTAATAGAAGAATCCAGAACCAAAAGAATTTTTTAGCATGAAAGATGGATTAAACCTTAATGAATAACATTTATAATCTAGTCATTTTATTTATGTGGAATGGAAGCAAGTTTTAAATAAATGTTAGCTATAGAACAGACGCAACAATTCTTAGTTAGAAAACAGGTTGTCCACTGTTTCCTTATAAACTTGGTACTTCCAACTTAAACAATAGTTTTCTTTAAAAGAAATAGTAGTAAATTTTGTGTACCTTTAATTTGCATATGAGGTTTGGCTACTCCATGGTGCTCTAAAACATACCAGCCAGGATGTGATAATTTACATTCTAATGGATGAGCTGTATTTAGCAATATTCTGGAGAAATGAACCTACATTCCACCTTAGATTTTTAAGAAGGACCAAATGTCCTTCCAAGCTGGTTAAGGAAGTGACATCCCTATGGTACTCAGAGAGGCAGTGGCATCAGGGGAAAACTGGAAGAGGGGTTCCCTCTGCATCTATTACTATGGTAACTAGCACTGACATGGCAGAGGTCAAAGACACAGTCATGAGAAAGATAACTGTTGGCAATTTGCTAGCTCTCCACTTACTTAGGAGATGGTACGCTGGGGGTCAAATGCTCCCCAGGCATGCTGAACTGTGGAACAAAAATACAGGCAGAAGAGGACTCCTGCTGCCCATTTATATATACAGATCATTCAGAATTCAGGCACCATCTGAACTAAGTGTCAGACTAAGATTTCATGCACAGAATTCAGAGAGTAGTATTTTGGAATAGAAAAAATCTCAGGAGAACATTTAGTTCAATCTTCTGATATAGATTATAAAATTCTTTTGCTCCTTAACTACTGTCAATTAATTATATTTAATGGTTTTATTTATTACCTTATAATAAATAAACATACTAGAACTCTTACTTCCTTATCCCAGTTCATAGTGAATCTGAAAGAGTTATCAAAGAGCAAAGAGGAAGAAAGAGAAGCACATCCCTTTAAGGAGAACTGTGAATGACAAGGGAAGAGGGGCTTTGTCTATGTCAAGAGATGGTAGGGTTAAAATACTGCTAAAAAACAGTGTAGGAGAAAGGTGTGTGCCTTATCAACTTCTGTATCTCTAGCCATATATTAGAATAAAAAAGCACTCAATAAAGAATTTGTGAATGGAATTAAAACTGAAAAGCTGAATGAGCATTCCAAACTCAAGCACTTAGTGGCAGTCCCAGGCCCATGCTCCAATTCTCATGTCCCTGACCAATACTCGTTTACCATAGAAAAGTATTCTCTCCAGTCTTGCCAACTTGACAACATTACCCCCCTCCCCTGAGTGAATTCTATCTCTTTGAAATGTGACTTTGGGGCCTTTCCCAGGCAAACTGAGAATTTCTTCCCCCATGACTAATACCTTGCCTGGTCCTGTAACTGCTTTGTCAGAGAATAAGGTAGAAATACCATTTTGAAACCTCTCAAGTATCCTAGTTACTTTTCATGTTTACATTCACCCTACTAATAGCAACTTCAGGGAAAAGTAGTTTATCTTGGCTTACAGTTTGAGGGTTCAGTGCATCATGTTGGGGAAGTAGGAGCTTGAGGTGGCTGGTCACAATGCATTCAGTCAAGGGCAGAGGGTGATGAAGGCTTGTGCTCGGCTCACTTTCTTCTTTACATGAAGCCCAGGACCCCAGGCTATGAAATGAAGCTGCCCGCCTTCAAGGTCAGTGTTCTAACCTTAATTACGCTAATCAAAATAATCCTTCACAGGCATTCCTGGAAGCTTGCTTCTCCTTCAGTGATTCTAGATCTTGTCAAGTTGACAATCAATACTAAGCATCCCACCTCACTAGTCCTGAAGAGCCACTACATCTGCTGCCACTGTCCTGAGAATGCATGCAAAGTCTGCCCTTGCCTTGGAGGATGAGAAGACCCAGAAAGGAGAAACAGGGCAATACTTGCCAGTATCAAGTGACAGACACACAAGAGAGGACATCTATGATGGGCCTTCCAGCCTGGCAGATGCTGCAGTTGAATGCAGTTGCAAGACAAAGTCCCAACAAAACCAGCAAAGGGACCACTCAGGCACCTCAAGGAACCATGAGAAGAAATCAATCATTTGAAGACTTTGGTTTGTTAACCAGCAATAGATAACTCAGACATAGAACATACAGAGGAAGGCATCAATTAGAGCTAAAATCTGCACTGGATGGGCTTTCTGTTATTTTTAGAAACAGTATTGTAACAGACTTGGAAATTCTATTCATGAACTTGTATAAGTAGCCAACAGGATGGATATAACGGATATTTCTTCCTGCTCGTCTTTTTATCTCTGCATTTCCCACTGCCTTTGGTTTGTGCTTTGCCATATTTCTGGAAGGTTTTTATCTCTTTATTCTTTGAATCTATCCAGGGCCTAACCAGTCATAAATGTAATCAATCTTTCATTGTTTGAAAATTCTTTGACTTTGGCAGTCCTTTGATCTTGTGGTGGTTTGAATGAAAATGTCCCCCATAGGCTCCAAGTGTTTCGACATTTTGTCCCCAGATGATGGAGCTGTTTTGGGAGGTCTTAGAAGGTGTGGCTATCCTGGAGGAAGCACGTCAATGGGGGTGGGCTTAGAGAGTTCTTATTCCCAGATCTCCAGTTACTATCTTTCTTCTTGTGCCTGCATGATGATGTGAGAGCTTAGTTTATGCTGCTCCTGCTCCAGTCACCATGCCTCCCTGCCACGACAGACTGTAATTCCTCTGAAACCGCCTGCATGATGATGTGAGAGCTTAGTTTATGCTGCTCCTGCTCCAGTCACCTCCAGTCACCATGCCTCCCTGCCACGACAGACTGTAATTCCTCTGAAACTGTAAGCTCAAATAAACTCTTCCTTCTATAAATTCCTTGGGTCAGTGTTTCTATCACAGCAACAGAAAAGTGACTAATACAGACCTTTAAAGGACTTTGCTTTCTTCCTTTTTATAACTTCTTTGCTATTGACCTCTCAGATTCTGTTAAATTTTGGTAACTATTTCCCTTCTGTTAGCTTTCCCCACAGGCAACAGGACTGTTTTCACTTTACTTCTCTAATGGCACTCAGCATATCTTAGCTCTTACAGTTCAGGAACTATGTTTTAGGATGTTTTTGAGTATCCAATACATGGCACAGCATCTAACAGAAAAAAATATTCAATAAACATTTGATCAGCTAAACTGGGAATCGTGGTTCAGACAATGCCATTGAACAACTCAGTCCCCATTACCTTGCAGGAAAAATGGAGGCCCAAGAAGATAGTCCTCTTGAAAGTCAACCTCTCTTTGAGCATCATGGAAGAAAAGCATGGACTGAGGGGAATCATCAATAAGATAGTACAGCTAGATGCTTTTCTATGTGGCCATTTTTGTCTTCTTTCTTTTTTCTTTTTTTTTTTTTGTATGTTTAATTGGTTGTATTTATTTTCTTCCTTGAATGCTAAGTCAAATCTCTAAAGGTGAAATACATGGCTGCTAAGAAAGGGACAAAGGAGAGGGTCACCCTCAGATCAGGCCACAAGTCAGTAACCCATGTGCTGGGCACAAAGAAGACAGTTCCAGGAGCCTGCACTACTAGATCCAATAGCCACAGAATGAATGCCCAGCAAGGGGGAGCTCTGCTGCTCTGAGAGGTGATTCTTTTCCATTTGGCTACCATGCCTTTCATCTATCACCACCAGTCATTGCCATGTAATGTGTGCTGCTCTTGTCCTTTTGTGGTACCAGGGATTGAACCCTGGGCCTTGAGCACTAGGTTGTGCTGGACCAACTGAGTACTTAGCTACTTTCCCATATATATTCAGTAACTGTACAGAGTGCTACTTGTTTCCAAAAGCAAAAGGAGAGAAAGAAAAGGAGGCAGGAAGGCAAAAGAGAGAAAGAGGGACTATAGGAAGATTGAAATAGCATTTCAAGCTGCTAAACAATACTTCCTTAGGTCCTAAGCCTCTAAGAAATGCAAAGAATTAATTATAGAAAGACTAGGTGATAAAAGTCCTTCATATAACTCAATAAGTGGCCAGGAAACATAATTGAACTTCTTTATAATTGAATATCCTGCCATCCAGGGCAGATTTAAAGAGGGTAAACTTAAAGAGACATAACAATATTAAGTGTTCTTTTGTCTTTTAAAATTTGTGAGAGAACGTTCTTTTTTCAAAGAGAACTGGGAATTCAGAGGGGCCTTATTTAGGCAGCAACAGTTGTTGAACAGTATGAGTAGTACATGGTGTCTTAATTTAAATAATTATAATATCTTAAAGAAAAATGCATCTTAACCTCTGCGATGTTCTATTATATCTGACAAGTTCAGTGAAAGGGCACCTAGCTACTATTGCATTATGCGTCCTGCATTCTGCACACTCATTAAAAATAATGAGAACATTTTTAAAAGTCATTGCCCAGAGAATCTTTGGGGATGGGGCACATGAAGAGTTAAGTGGCAACAGACCGATGTTTAAGTGTCTATCTCTGTTTTATCAGACCGTAGGGAAAAAAAGGCAATGATGTTGGGTTGCAATTCTCTAATGATAAAGATCACACATTTTCCTGGATAATCCGGCAGCTTAGACATTCTACTTTCAACATGAATTGGACTGAAGTGGCAGCTTCACATGTCTGTGTTTACTCTGCAACAGCTGGAAGAGTCAGCCATGATCAATTAAGACCATACTTTCTTCACTTAGTGTTCAAATACCCTTTTCAAAATGAACACACTTCCTCATCTTACACCACTCTACCTTCATGACACATTGATCACAGTTGTGGAGGCAATTAAACAAATCACAATCATCCCTTGAGTTCTGTTCTGTGCCCAACTTCACATATAGCTGCTGGTTATCAACAGCTGGCAGAAATTACTAGCAACATTTGGCTAACTAGATAACAAGAAAGATGTACAGGGTGGATGGCCAAAATATTCCTTTTTTTTTTTTTTGAGTTGCTTAAGCATTTGTATTCAGGAAATTCGGTTACTTTTCTAGTCTCATGAAGCCTAATCACAGTCATAGCAGCCACTAACAAGTCCTAACAATGCGCACTATGAAGGTAGGACTGAGGCTCAGGGCTCTTCCTTATTAACTCTGCAAGAGCCTGTAATTAGACTCAGCACTGTGAAGTATCTTGAGAGCTTCTTCACAGCATACGGCACTCCTCCTTCCACTACCTTCAATCTCCAGTAAACCCAGCCTGTGATAAAAGCCATTAAGCATTTACATTCTGACACCTGGAAGCCATAGGCCCCAGTACAATGGCCGGCACTTCCTCCATCTATTTCAATAAGGCTGAACAGAGCATTTATTATCATCTGTTTTATGAAGTCTAGATTTGCTGACAAGGGTTCAGTAAAATTCTTTCAGGTATAAGTACTTCACAGGGAGTAGCAAATGACTATTAATCCTCAGCCCTGTGGTCACTGAGCCTGTTGAAAAGGCTGACAGAGCTGAACCCCACAGCACAAGTGAGAGAAGATGCAGTATGCCTCTCTGAAGTAAAAGCATACTTAAGAATATTTCTGCTTTGGATAAACAACATATACTTTGGTAAGAGGCAAGGTCTCTGTGTTTTACTTTCCTCTGTGAAATGAGATAAATGACAAGTCAAGCATAATTGCTCTGTGATAGTTACGATGATTATTTTCCTTGGAACTTTGAAGCTTTGGTGTGAGTCTCACAATAGCAGAATTGAAGCAGGTAGCATAGGGACTAGTTAGCAATCTGAGAATACTTGACTTGGGCCATGCACACCTCCCTTTTCTCATAGTTCACTTGGCAGCTTAGCTCCTTTACCTGCAGATAACATGCACACACAGCACTCTCTGAACAAGGCACCAGGCAACCTTCACCCTCATGGGATGCACATATATCTCTATTTGAGCAATAGGTTTCGTTTCCCCTAATCACCATCAAAGTTGGACAGTTTCTTTTAAAACACATTTCCAGTTATATACTGGTAAAGGGTGTGTGTTTGTGTGTATGGGTGGGTCGGTGGTAAATGATCCAGTCTGAACTGGTTTGCGTGCATATACAGTATAGCTAAATTTTGTCCTCAAGTGAACTTTTAGGAAGAATCCCCCTTTTTAACCATTTTATGCCTATGCATAATGGGACATGTGTATGGGACATAAGGCATAATGGGACAAATGCATTATGGGAAAAGACATGTGCAACATAAAAAAAATGACTATAAAACTAAAGCCATCAATAAAACAAAGACCCACCCTCACTATGCCTCTTAGCAATCAAACTTCTTTCTCTTGAACCCCACAAAAGGAAGTCCCAAACAATTAGAGGTGCCTTTGAGCGCCTTAACTCGTGTGGTCTGCTGCTCCTTTGCAGTGTATTCTGCTCTGTTCTATTGCTTTGCTTTAAATAAAGTTTCCCTGTTACTTTTGAAAATCTGTGTGGTCTTTTACCTCAATTTCCTTTAAAAGAGGATAAGAACCTGGAAACATCTGACCTGACCACCACTAACAGAATGGCAGAATAGGGTGGATATACGGGGGCAATGGAATATTCCTTACCCTGTAGCATCCAACGGAGGCAATACAGGGAAAGGGCAAAGGGAAGCTTGCAGAACGGCAAACAGATACCAAAGGCCCAATCAGAGTCTCTCCAAAGCATTTCCCTTTGGGGTGTATCTAAATTACAAGTTACAAGGTGGCATGTAACAAATTTTGAGTACAATCAAATTGAGTGTGGGAATTTTAACACACAATCAAGTTGGGCTTCAAAAAGTCAAGTACAATTGAGTTTGCCTAAATGAATCAGGTGTAATTGAGTTGGGTAACTGGATTGTACTAAGCACTGGCCCTTTGCCAGAATGAGGGGCACATCGCCAAAAAGGCACAACTCAATTGGGCTTGAAATTTTCACAGAAAAGTTTTCACAGAACATGCAATTGTTCACAGAATACAGAAATAAAGTCAGGATCTTGGTTGTTGAAAACAGCCAGTTACAGCCACTGGGTTATCCCATAGGATTTCTGGTCTTCATTATGAAACTATTTTCTAACAGTTCTCAAACTTCAGCCAACCTTGAAATCATCTGGAGGGTGTGCTGAACATATCTCTCAGTCACACCTCCAGAGTCACTGACTTAGTAAGTCTGGAGAACCTTCTTGTCTATCAAGTCCCAAAGTGATGCTAATACTGTGGGCTTGAGACCACATTTGAGAACCGTTTTTTTTTTTTTTTATTTTATTTTTTTTTTTTTTTTTATGTGTATGAATGTATTGCCTGCATGTAGGTAAGTGCACCTGTGTTGTGCAATGCTCGTGGAGGACAGAAGAAGCCATCAGATCTCCTGGAACTGGAGTTGTGGACAGTTGTTAGCTGCCATGTGGGTGCTGAGATTTGAACCTGGGTCTTCTGCAAGAACAACCAGTGTTCTTAACCTCTGAGCCATCTCTCCAGCCCCAAGAACCATTTTTTTTTTTTTAAAGAAAGCATTATAGCGATCATTGAACCATTTAGAAATACTTTCAAGATACGTTTAATTTTTCAAATATAATAATATTCAGTGCTTGATGTCTTCATAAGTAAACTTTACAACTAGATTGTGCAAATATCTTTATATAACTTGTAAAGTTAGTCATTCACAATCAAAATAACTGTTCTAAGTCATGCTGCCCCATGCTGCTGCTGTAATTACAGACTGCTACTGTGCAAAAGCATGAGAGAATCCCTGGATATTTTTGATTTGGTTTAAAATTGCACAGCTCAGGTAAGACATGGGACATACATTAAAAGCATGTTATGGGCCAATCATTCATTTATCCAACAAACATTACTGAGCATATACTGTGCTGTAGGCACAGGAACTGCCAAGAGGAGTGAACATTATTTGGCACTCTGTATATGTTAGCAGCTGTGCTCAGTTAATTCTCACAAGAACCGTACATGGTACATGGTGTTTTGATCCTCACTTAACAAATGTGGACATATAGGCACTGAAAGGCTGAGTAAGACGGCAAAACAGGACTCCCAAGTGTGGATCTTAACGGTCATTTTCCTACAGTTCTCAAGGTCAGATGAAGAAATGTGTGTGTGAGGCATATGGGAAGGGATGTCCTGAATACGTATGCAAAACTAAACATCTGCATACATGCTTGAGCGCTCTGGGAAGCTTTGTTGGGTAGAGAAAAGACCTGTGGGTAGACATGGTACGGAGTTGTGAGATGAAATAGAGAAAGGTGGGACACTAACCTGACGTCCATGCTGAGATGAAGACTCGGGGGGCAGAGAGGAAACTTCATCAAGGCTGTTGAGTCAACAAGTATAGAACCAAGATTCAACTCAGGACAGGTGTGATTGATCCCAGGTCCTAAACTCCTTAGCAGTACTCCTCAGGAAATTATAGGAAGCTCTTAGCAAGTTTTCCTATTTGCCCTTTCAAAGTTCTTCTAAAAGACACTATTTCTCGTGTTAGTCCTTTGCTCAGGAAACTGTCCAGCTGGGCTGGCCTCAATCTCCTTGATGTATTTCCTAACTCAAGTAACTGAAGATGGGCAGTCCCTTCCCAGCTCCTGCTTTGCATTTTGAAATCCTATTCAATCATTAAGGCCCTTTTCAATGCATGTTCATGAAGTCCTTCATGGTCTGTGACATACTTGGAATTCCTATAATACTTCATTTGCATAATTTGATTCACTCCTAACTCTTCTTTATGGATTAGAAGCTCCTGGAGGACAAAAATGCATCATACTCAACTTTGGAGTTCATGTGTGAGAGGCTTGATCCAGACTTCAGTCATGTAGCCACTACTATACTGCCCCAACTCAAGCAAATAAGCCACACTCATGCTCAGGACACACACGTAGTAAGACGTGAAAGTACAAGGTTTTGTGGGACAGAGAAGAAAAGAGGATATTGGAGGGGAGAACTCTGCTCAAAGAACATTGTGTGTCTGTGTGCCTGTCTGCCTGTCTGTGTGTATGCATGTGTATGGAAGTATAAACGAAAAATGAATTCCAAAATATTCAATACATATTAGTTGACTAGAAATGCAGTAAGGAGATGGAAGTTTGTCGGAGAACAGAAATGGGAGCTATCAGAGCTAGCACTCCGTCTTGAGTCACTTAGAACTTTGGAGAATCCATAAAACGTAGGAAGCTTTTTTGTTTTTTGCATGATTATTTAAATTGCAAACCATAACTCTTGCACTTTAGCTTAGGTAGACAAATCATTCAGAAATTATCCTTCAATTTCTGCTACTTACCCACAAATATCCACTATGATATTCATTCTTCCTTAAGTATCTTGGTTAATTAAGCATGGAATCATTTGAATCAAATAGCCAAGGGGAATAAAATAATATATCAGTTAAATGAGGTTCAGCTAGGATTTCAAACCAAAAATTTTCCATGATTTATGGTGTTAAATAATTTGACATCTGAAGATGCATTTTTTTTTCATCTAGTAATAAGATAATAAGCCCTGAAGGACTTGGAGCCACATGGCATTTGCTAAGGTGGCCCTAGGCACAGGTATACAAGGCAGACTTGGAAAGCAGTAAGCTTAGCAACTTATTAAAGGCGTGTCCACACATGTGAACATTGGGTTTTCTCCATGAAAGCAATATTTCTAAGTGAAAGTCACATCAGCCTGACAAACACAGCTAACTTTTGGTTCTCACTCAGGCCATGTGGGAGAAACTTGTTTGCTTGAAATATAGTTAATCCCACTTGCAGAGGCCAGCATTTAAGAGCAGGCAAACGTGGCAGGTAGAAATTATAAATACATTTGAATTATAAATACATTTTTACCCACCAGGGTTGCTGTGATTTTCAGGATAATTTAAAGATAAGGCAGCAGGTCAGAAAAATGAAAAGTTAAAGAGGTTAACAAAGAAAGGGCAGAATATTCTTTTCTTTCTAATAAATGAAAGAAGACATACATGTGCAGGTTCATACATGGAAAATAATTTAGTCTCTTTCTTTCTTTCTCTCTCTCTCTTTCTCTCTCTCTCTCTCTCTCTCTTTCTGTCTCTCCCAATCAATTAAAAAAATCTTTAGTTTTTCAGGATCTTTCTCAAATAGGAAAATGATCTTATATTACTCTTTGAAGAAGAAACAAAAGAGAATTTCAAGCAGCAAGGAGAGAAAAGAACTTGAGACCACATCTCACACAGAATATACCCATAGAATCAGCTAAACAGCACAGGGTTAACTGTGAGTGGAGATGCAAAGCAGTTTCATTGTGCAATTCTGTTATGAACACTAATCTCCAAGTATCTTCTGCAAAAGTGTTCCTTATATGAATACCTCTCAAATTTAAGTGCGCCCCATCATGCGGTAAGGACATCTCAGTGTCTTCTGGATGGGATTTTGGAAAGATTACCTTTGAAGCACATTTCTTTTGGAGAAGATACTAGAAATAGTAAAATCCTTATGATGATATGACATAAACTCCTCCCTCTCATTTGATGTGCCACCTAGCCTGAAACAGAATGTTTAGCTACATGTGCTGCTAAATATGTGTTGCTACCAGTCACTCAGGATGAAGGATAAGGAAGTGCACAAGAGTTCTGTGTGGTTCACTTGGGTGTCAGGTAAGGAGAAATGACCAGGAAATGGATGCTGAGACCTTTGGAATGAAAGAGGGTCACATTTGAGTGATGGGCCTATATTGGGACTTCCTGTAGGACTGCTGACTGCATACTCCCTTTGGCTGTAAGCATTAAGACTTTTCAAGAAGCTAATGGTAACAAGAAAGTAAAGAGGATTTAGCTGTCAGAAACCAGGACAGACAGTGCTGTTAAGAAGGTATACAGCTTGTGAAATAGCAAGGCTTAGAGAAAAAGGACGCTTTCTTAGGACAGGAAAAAAAATAAACATAGTTTGTTTTCTTCCAAGGAGATAGAAAAGACAAAAGCAGGAAGTGGCGTCCTTCCTTCATCCCACCAGGCTTCCCTCTGAAAGTCAAGTGTACGTATCAATCACGTTAAGGGAGAAAGGACGAAAGTGGCATCACTTTCTATATTTGAAAGGAAAGCACAAAGATGTTCACCTGACAGACTGTTCTTCATTTTGTTCTCTCACAGAGCCGTGTATATGACATGCCATCAAGAAATTGCTATGGAAATGGTCTTGTTCTTATAAACATGACCTCTTTTTAAACTTTCTGTATCATTCTTGCTCCTTAGACCTCAAGGCAGTCATTTGGGCTACAAAAAAATATTATTCTGGCTGGAGAGATGGCTCAGTGTTAAGAGCACTAACTGCTCTTGCAGAGGACCCAGGTTTGATTCCCAGCACCCACATGGTGGCTACTAACCATCCTTAACTCGAGTTCCAGGGGAATCGGAAGCTTTCTTCTGACCTCTGTGGCATTGCATGACACGGGTGCACTCACATACATGCAGGCAATACACTCATACACATAAAATAAAAATAATAAAATGTTTTTAAAAAAATACTACTTTCTTTTTCTCCTAAACAAAGACTTTAGGTCCCTCTGAAGTAGGTACTTCTAAGCCTCAAAACCCTTTGCTATGATTGTGAAAAGTATGTTATATATTTGGATAGTTGACAGATGTTTTTTGAGAGGCTAGATATTTGTCAGAAAGTCCATAGTTAATTAATACTAATTATAGTCCCTATATTTTACATAAAATAGAACTAATAATTTATTTACATTTATAAGCTCATAGTCACACAATTAATCTCCAACTTTATCCTGAGAAGATAGTAAATTGTTTTATGCATTGATGCATATGTAGATGAATGGAGATAAATGATTTAAAAAAAGACAGTAAATCTACTTTCTAAGCCATACAACAACACTTTACATATTTGATAACAATGATCTCTAAACTGTCCCCAGATAGCCACTAATCTCACAGCTCAACTTCACTGACTGCTCACTTACTTCTGGCACCCCATCCTGCCACCTGTACATGCCTTGCCATTTCTTCACAGATTCAAATAAAAGAATTCAAGGTGGGGGGTAACTAAAACTCCTTTTGAATTTTCTTTGGTTTTTAATATATTTTATTTGTTAATTTTATTTTCTGTGTATGAGTGTATTGCCTGCATGTATGTAAGTGCAATGCCCAAGGAGGTCAGAAGAGGGTGTCTGCTGCCCTGGAACTAGAGTTATGGACAGTTGTTAGCCATCACATGGGTGCTGGGAATTGAACCTGGGTCCAATGCAAAAGCAGTTAGTGATGTTAACCACTGAAACACCTCTCCAGCCCCTTGAATTTTCTATAATCATTTTAAAAGCAAAATATTTCTAAAGAAATAAATATGTGCTCACTGTTAGTAAGTATAAAATTCCAACATTTTGAGTGCATTTCTTTCCAGTAATTTTTGAAGCTTTTAATGTAATGTGATCATGCTACATATATAATTTTATATCTTACATTTTAATTAGCATTATGCTATGGGTATTTTCTCATGTTATTAACTATTCTTCAATAATGCCATTTTAAGCACTTACTATATTTCATTGGAGAAATATCTAGTTATTTATTTAGCCAATACCTTATAGTTGCAAAGCATAAAATGTATTCCTATGATATAATAGGGAAAAAATCAATGTACATAATTTTTCCCCACATATTTGACCATAAATTTAGGACACATTATTAGAAGTATAGTTATGGGGTTAAAGAGATACATTTTTAATTACTTGAGTTCTTTTCCTTAAAATGCCTTTCTCATATATCCAGATTAACTTCCTGTGTTCTGTGTAACTGTATAACTTTGCAAATTCCCTTTATAATCCTCATGCCCATTTTGAATACTTGGTTATACTTTTTTTCCATTTATCTTTATTTTTTTGTTTTATTTGTTGTTTGTTTCTAAACCATTACAGGTTTTAGAGAAGAGTTTTTGAAGATAGCATGGAATTATCCTGCATATTCCTTGCCCAGTTCCCCCAGTTACTAATATTTAGATTAAAAAGATCAATGAATACTGCTGGCTGGGTGAGGAAGAGTTGATCTTCTTTAAGGAAGAGACTCTAGGTATGCTGACTAGACTCCAGTGGGTGAACCTGCACTGTTGGACAACTGGGTACCCTAACTTGGCTTGATAGGCCTTAACATATATGACAGAAAGCACGAAATCCAGTGGAGAGGATTTGGGGGGTGGTGTAGATGGGGGAGGGGAGGGGTATAAAGATGATTAAGATGTTTTGTATGAAATTGTTGGATAGGCATGTCTTTAAGGAAACTAGAGCTGAACCCCCTAGAGACAGATGCTGAGGAACACTGATCACACTGGATAAAAGGGGAGGTATAGTTGCCATTTCGGAAGGGAGCATGCAGATCATGTGCTGATGGCCCAGATCTCTAATATGGGAGAGAAAAAGCCTATGAGAGTTCATGTCTTTGTAAGTGACTCTCTAAACTTTGTTGGCAAGCCCAAATAAATATTCTTATTCCCCAAACTGTAACTTATGAGGGACATTGTGGTGGTCTGGGTCCCAGAGAGCACACACGGGTCTTTCAGAGGAAAATTTGGCTTGACAGAGTACACAAAAATCAATAAAAAATACAAAAAAAGACCAACAGGCTATGTTGCTGATCTACTACATACTACAAGCTTGATGCATCTTTTAAGGAATTACTTGAATATTTCTGAATGGCTATTTATTGTTAAAATGAGTTTGCACTCCCAAGGTCCTGTGTATATACACACCCAACTCAATAATTCTAAAAGGGTGATCCTCCAAATCAGTGTTTGCTATAAATGAAGTCTATAGTTTAAACTCAGTACTCAGCTTGTATGAATTCGATGAGTATGTTAAACATTGAAAAATTCAGTGACAATGAGATTACCAGCTCTCGGGGCAGGAAATTCCCTTCTTGGCGAGCAATAACCAGTGATGCTGTCTCTCCCTGCTTGGTGCTCCTCAGCATGGCCACGAGCTCCTCCTGAGTTCTGCCAGTAACATCTTTGCCATTTACCTAATGAGTACAGAATCACAGATATAATCATACAGACAGCCACTATCAGACAGAGCATTTCCTATATTCTTCTTCTGCCCTAGATTGTTTTTGTTTTCGTGTTGTTTGTGTTTTTTTTAAGCAGTCTTGTCATGTAGCTCAAGGTGGCCTTGAACTCAGCTCTTTCTGGTCTAGTCTCTTGAGCACTTTAATTACAGACATGTGCCACCATACCGAACTCTTGATGTTTATTTTTAGGTAAGAAGCAAATGGGTTCAGAAATCAATGAAACTCTGAAAACATGAATTTCAAACACAGATTTTCAATAACAAAGTTCCATCATAATTTTGATACTGAACAAACTTGGGCGGTCAATAATTTAGTATAAGCAATTTTTCCTAGGTCATCACATATTAATGAGAGTAAAATAAGACTGAGAATATCAGAAATTAATTAATCAAACAGGTGTGGGGTGGATTGCAAATGCCTACCTTCCCAATATAGCTGGCAGGAGTGAATTATTATTACATGGCAAATTACTCTGGAAATACAAGTATTTTGATGTAATTCTAAAGTTTCCCTCATGTCTAGAAAATTGTAGTCAGCAGATTATCATAGGTTATTGGAAATTTTGATTCAGAGCTTCATTAATCAGTTGGAACATCCTTCTAGAACTATCTGAAATACTAAAATGTTTTTTTCTAAAACTACATTCTCAGCAATAATGTTTTGAAACAACAATCTAGCTTTTCATACCATAAGAGATTTAGAATCAGTCTCAACCAAGATTTCTTTTAAGGTGAATTGACAGTATACATTTATTGAAAAGATGATGCTATTAAACAAAGAAATGGAAAAATAACCCTCTTAGTCTGGGTATTCTGAATACTTCTCTATGCAAAACCTGTCACAGCATTTCCACTCCCAGCTGAGCACAGATGATGCAGATCTGATATGGCTTAGCTCACCCAGAGACTTCTGGATATGCTTTCAGGTTTTAAAGAAACTATTACAAATACCTGTATGTGATTGTGGAATTCTTAGCCCTGAGTAGCTAATAAACTCCTAGATTTAATTCAAATTCCCCAGACGTACAAAAAGGTGAAAGTAAGAAGGAGAAGGTGGGAAAAGATTTCATTTTATTTGACATCACATCATTGACCTTATTGGGGACCCACACAAGCCACTCATTAACTTGTTTTATAATTACAGTCCTTACCTTTTCTACAAGTAATAATTTTTAATATATATTACATTTAAAATTAAACATTAATTTATAGTCAGCCCCCCATCTTTGTGTATTTAATGCTAAGGATTAAATCAACTTCATATCAAAAACACTGAAAAAGCTGCATCATCCTGAACATGGACAAACTTTTCTCTAAATAGCACAATAAAACTATTTGTATAGCAGTTAGAGTGTGTTAGATATTATCAATCATCATTTAGATGATTTAAGACATGCAGGAACATTTCTACGCAAGCACAATGCCATTTAAATAAAACATTTGAGCATCTGTAGATGTTGGTATTCTTGGAGCTATTGGAACCAATCCCTAAGAGAAACCAAGGGACTACTACACATGTCCATATATTTATTTAAAAAATCAAGAAACAAAAAATAAAATAAAAACCAAGAAATGCTTTACTGAAGACATTAATTTCAATTCTTACCTCCAAAATTCTGTCCCCTGATTGTAGACGGCCATCTTTTATAGCTGCTCCCTTTGGTAAAATGTTTTTTACAAAAATGGGACCAGGACCATGTATAGAAGAATCTCGGGTAACCACAGTGAAACCAAGTCCTTCAGGGCCTACCATGCAAGACCAAAAAATGTATAGTCAACTGAAGCATGCATAGTATTATATCCAGTCTTATAGTGAGCTCTACCTAATTCATATCCAAGTGGAATACGTAAAATATTTATATTCCAGAAGATTTTACAGTTACCCTGTTTTAAATAAAGATTACCGTTTCTATCAGGCAGTGAAGGCGACAAAGTGAATTTAGGGTCCAACATGTTTGCATAATGCTTTTGTTTACTTGGGTTCTAAACTAAATGCATGTTATCGACATACCCAGGATATTGATTTCTCAGAAAGCAACATCTTGACTTCGTCTTTCCTCAGAAACAGATGACCTCATCTGATGACAGTTTTGTAGGTCTCTCCATCAGCTGAGAAATCTGTGGCTTACCCTTTAGTCTGGGACCTGATTCATTTTACTGCTGCAGCCACTGTCTTGTCAGCAAGAGTCTGCCCCTTCCCTGTTCTCCTGCATCTCCAATTTCTCCCTTCCACACTGTCCAAAACCCTGTCTCTTAAAAGATATATGCAGACTTCTCTACCTTAAATAATCTTTACTTCAATCTTAGTGCTTCTTGAAACTTCTGTTATGAATGAAGCACTGATATGTTTGGATGCATATCCTGCAAAGACACATGTCTCTAGCCTGTAAACTATTAGAAATTGGGAGACTGTATAAGAGGTCTAGTAGAAGAAAGTTGAACCATTAGGGACATGGCCTAGAAGAGGCTACTCGACCCCTGGCCCTCAGCTTCCTCTGTATTTGTTTCTGGACTGCAGGAAGTGAGAGGCTTGCTCTAATACAAGTTGCCAACATGCTACACTGCTTTGCCATAAGTCCAAAAGCAACTCACCAACCAGCTCTAAATGGAAACTTTCAAACATGTGAGCCTAATCATGTCTTTCCTATTTGAGATGCTTTTTTATAGTAATACAAAGTTAATGAATGTACCTTTCTATGATGTTGACAGGAATCCTTTCTATATTTTATCTTATTTCTTCTCCATTTTTGATATTTCATACTTAGCACATTCTGAAATTAGCTCCCCCTTGATTTTCAATAGTCTTTAAACCTCTCTGATCACACCTGGTCTGCCACTCTAGAATTCACACCATTGTCCTCCCACAAGCACAGGTGATCCCCCAAGGATCTGTATTTGGCCAGTTTCTGCTGCAGACTCCTTGCCTTGGTCAGCTCTTGTCTCTATATCATGATGACCACCTTATAGAAAAGATCTAGCATCTGTTTCTCTCTCTCTCTCTCTCTCTCTCTCTCTCTCTCCCCCTCCCTCCCTCCTTCATTTTCTCCCTCCTCTTGAATAAAACCACAATTATTTCAATTTTGCTACATATGTCCTTCTTTAATACAGAGCCACCATTTTCAAGTATCTTTATCTACTTAAAAATTTAATTTCAATTTCATTTCCACTTATGCAAGTTTACCTGGCTGAAAACCTAAGGAAAAAGTTTAATTTTTCTTTCTTCCTTCTACAACCATTTATCTATTAAAGCAAATTATACCTCTATATTTTCAGAGGCAATTCACGCTTGGTAATCTGGTCTCCTCTTCATGATCTCCATGATTCTGTAACTTACTCAGGTTTCTGTTCCCAAAGTACCCAACTCTTATATGTATCTGTATTATTTGTACATGCATTATTGGTAACGCATTTAAATAAAGCCTAATTGACATAAACATCAAAGTTTTTGTGCCTTTTCTCAATTTATTATATTTCCAGCATAGGATTTTTTTTTTTTTTTTTGGTGAATGAAATTTTGATCAGAGAAATCTTTCCAGAACAATTTCTATATCCTAATGAAAGATACATGTTATTTGTTTTTGAAACTCACTGATAAGTATTCTAAAATTTCCTTGTGGGCCATTAAATTATTAATTCAGTGAAAAAAATCTATTATATCTTGAATCTTTTTGAATTACCTTGAAAAGCCATAAGATTTTAGAAAGTTCCAGTGGAGGAAAAGAACATCAAACAGAATTTAGAAAATGAACAGACTCATAGAAGTACATGGATATATGGGCATGTGTGCAATTCTGTATTAACATACATGCCCACACATGATACAAGTGTGGATATTTGAAATGGACAGAAAACCTGAAGAAGAAGAAGAAGTGTGACTTTGAATGTAGGTATATTTTGAAGAAATACACTGTTGAATCTGAAATTAAAAATCATTATCTATTTTCATTCTGCAAAGTAAAATTTTGTTGATATAAAACCATTTTAGAGAGCCAGAGCCCACATATTTGCTAAATTAGCTTAAAGGAAGTTTCAAAATAAAAACCACTAATTTAGGCTCAAAACTAAAACAACTAAACTCTCATGCCTATTTAGTATTAAACAGTCATACAAAATTGCTCTATTTCTTTCAAGTTTGCAGTGATTCTATTTCTTAGTATGACTTCACTTTTTTTTTAATTTCAAATAATATATACTTTGTAGAAGGCGAGAAGAAAGTACTACAATTTTAAGAAATTCAAGTATACACTTAAATCTATTCTTTGATATAATTAAATGAAAAGAGAATTAACTAAATTAACTTTAATGCATTTCTCTTAACCGATTTTACATGGTACAATAATAGAATGCTATTATGCATAATTTAATAATTACCTTTCTTTAGGTCAATCTTAATTTTCTTTGCGTTTTTCTTGCTGCCAAATCCCATGAGAGGGGAAAGTGAGGGAGAGGAAGGTTTTCTTCCTAGTCTGGGAACTCGGGGGCTCTTGCCTTGTTGCAGGGAAGTTAACTCATCTGCTTCAGGGCTATTCGTTCCCGAGAGGTTTATAGTCTTTAGTCCTGATTTCCCATGGACTGGAGGTTGTACCTTTGTTCTTAAAACTCCATCACTGTTATCAAAAATGTTCAGAGGTCCAATGACTGATTTTTCATATTGTTCTCGGTTTTGAGGTGGAAGCACATGGAGGATCACACTTGAGGATTTCATTGCCTGACGGAAGACATCTTGAGCCCTTGAAAGAGTTAGCAAATGGAGAATGGTATTGTGCACCATGTTCTAAGATTCCCCAGCCTGGGGGCCACCACAGCAGCCTGATCTCATAAGGATAGGAGGTACTGGGATGATCACTGCCTGTATTTCTCTGTTAATTAAATACTAGTTATCACTCACTGTTCACTACCTGCCCACCAGGTGCCTCTAGACTGAGCTACACATGCACGGTGGCTGTACATAATCCTCTCACTTACTTTTCTTAATGACCACATAAAGTAAATATAATTAGCTTTCATTTTACAAATCAAGTGGAAGCTCAGAGAGACCAAAGAACTTATCTGATGACTCTCAGCTTTTAAGTGTTTCTAAATATGGAAATCTAACCAGAATTAATTACAGAAGAACATATATAAAAAATCAGCTTTAATTTAATTTGATTTTTTAACTTTTGGGAAGGTCAAACCATTTTATTCAGAGGCTTGAGGGTAGAGAGGGGCAGATGAGGGCCATATGATCTGATGTCGTCAGCAGGGCAGATCTTCCTGGCTACCTTGTCACTAAAAGCCAAACTTTAATTTTAAATAGAAAAAACTTTCATAATTTTGATCAGATTATTAATAGATTATTTTTATTTGACTACTCATCAGTTTGACTTCATACTAACGCATGATTCACTTTCTAATTTTATAAAATAAAAAATCAAACAAGCGTGAGACTTCTCAAGCCACTGCAAAAAACAAAAAACACAGCAGAATAATATGCACCTACTATAATTTTTAATAATTATAATTCTGTTTATCAATGGCTCAATGAAACAGATTGATTTAGAAAGATATTATTTCATTCCATCATTCACCAACCAGTGCTCCTTGCCTTCCAGTAGCAACCACCCACTCCCAACACTGATAGCTCGTGCCAGGAGAGATGCTATGTTATTAATAGATTGGGCAGGGCCAAGTGTTGTGGCCCATGCCTTTAATTCACACTCTCAAGGCAGAGGCAGGCAGATCTCTGCAAGATCCTGGTTAGTCTGGTCTACATAGCAAGTTCAGGACAGCTGGGGCTACAGGGAGATCCTGTCTCAAAAAATAAAAAACAGAAAACAAAAAAGAAAGTAAGAAAGGCTGTTGAATATTGCTAGAGTATCTTAGATGCCAGAACACCATCAATATACATTTGAATCCTACACATTTTTATTCCTATGTACAAAACAGTTATTCTCATAACATTTTCACATTCAGAGAGGTGATTTCTTAAAGTCACATATTTTTATTTTAATTTTAATAATTTTTTCCTATCACTGAGTCTTCATAGCCATCACTCACAGATTTCAGAGTTTAAGGAAGACTGCTGGCATTAAGGATGTTAATTAATAAGCTGAATCAATGGTCTGTGCAATAAAACAGTAAATACCAATCTAATTGACCCATAGCCCAAGAAAAACAAACCCTTCTATCCATGGATGCCTCAGAAAGACAACCAGGCAGGAAGGCTTGTCGTATTCTACAGCTCAACATTCCTATAGATACCAGGCACATGTGTAGCCCACCTCTGATTATGTTAGCACATAAAATACATTAAAAAATGGCCACTTAAAGGGAATTGACCAGAAATCTCACATAAAATTTTGATCATAATGAGTTCAATAATGATTATAACCATTCAAGGGATCAATACAGTAAATAAAACAATGGAAAAATACTTACTGAGCAAAGGTTTTGTCCACGAGCTCCACATTGTTGATTTTTACAATACACTCATTTTCCTGAAAGAGTTCCTCATCCTTGCACCTGCTGTTCTCTTCAATGCCTCGGATGAAGAGTCCTAGAACCCTAAATGCAAAATATAGGATGAAATAGGACTACTGAGTAACAATAAGCTCATTATTTCTCTACTTGTAACTATTTAGAAATTTGTAATTATTTCTGCTTTTGAAATAAATTATGCTTTCTATTCAAGCAACTGATTGCTCTTCAAATTCATGCACACACACACATACACGCACACAAACTCAAGGCAAATATACATAAATATCAACCCATTTCTGTGCTTGCTATAATCTTAGAAAAGGCCAGTTTAGTTTAATGGAGGGAATATCTCCAAAGATGAGTGGTTTGGGTCAAGGCATCACAGCTGACTTGTAAGCCTGAGTTAGTGTCAAGGTAGAAAACCGGTGCTAGTAACGGGAAAAGATTAGGTATTTACAGCAGCATTTTGCAGTCTTACTACATGTTCTAGTAATTTGCATTTTAAAAAGTACACAAACATTTCAACTCAGATCCCATTACTTTGAAGGAAAATCCATCCCCTTGCATCCTGTCTCTGAATCAAGTGCTTATCAGTTGCTTTTGTTATTCTCGGAAAGGAGAAAATAAATTAAGATTGTAGGACCAGAACTGGGTAAATTGGTAAATATAGTCATAAAGTCCAGTAAAAGTTCAAAACCTGGAGACATTAGTCAGCCTGGAGCCATCATAGGGTTTTAAAAACTAACATTGGGTGGCAGGCTGGTATCACCCACAGAGATCTTGAGCACCAGTCAATGAGCCTAATTTGAAAGAGCAAGCATGGAGCACACTCAACCTCTGATTTAGGGGGTACCCAGGGACTCCTGGAGCTTTGCACTTCTAGCTCAGAGTCAGAAGGGAGAGAGGGTTAAGAATGAAGGAAAAGAAAAAGGAAACTATAGCAAAAATCAAGAATTACATTTAATATACTGCTGTCCTTTTGTATCCATGGGGTTTTTCCAGAATCTTCTTCAGATACTAAAGTCTGTGGATGCTCCAATACTTTAGTTAAAATGTTAAAGTATCTGCATCCCCCTGAAAAATTTAATTATCTCTAGAACACTCACAGTATTTAATGCAATGTAAATGCTATAAAAATAGTTGTAGTATACTGTTTAGGGGATAACAAGAAAAATGTCTACACATTTTAGTACAGTTATAATTTTTAATTTTATATTTTCAGACTGGTTGGTTGAATATGCTGTAAGAATCTCATGGGTACAGAGGGATGGCTATATGTGCACATGTGTACATGTGTATCTTTATACATATACTCTGTTCTCAAATAAAACTAAATCCACAACAAGAAATGAAACTTGTATCAATTTTCTGCATTTCTCATTTGGGAAATGTTCTTTATCTTTCTGGCATGACAGGGTCTTCATTGTGTGTCATGTTGAGAAAGACAGGCATGACTCCATAAGAGTCTATGGAGGAGAAGAAACTGCCATTTCTATGTTCCTGGTCCCTTTTTTTAAAATACAGTCTTGAATAAGAGCCTTGTATGCTATGTTACATAGATCCTTTGCATTAAATCTCAAATCTAAATAAAATATGAGCACATTTATGTGTGAAAAATAAGGTCAGTCATGCAAAAAGGGAAGCCTATAATGAAAATGTAGGAGAAAGTGATTCTCCTTCCTGGGATGGCCACAAAATTGAGCCTCTGCCTCCAGGCCTCAGTTTATTTAATGAGCATAGATCATCTTAAGGTGTCAACTGGCAAGGAACACACAGTGACACTCGGGCTTCTCCTTCAGAAATGGTACATGAACACAGTACGCGTCTGCTGCAGAATGAATAGCAGACATCATGCCACCTATACAAGGAAGACTTGGGCTCATCTGCGCACGTGTGGACAAGGTCTCAGACTTCAGTACCTAATTCTAATACTTTAGTAAATTAATCAAACATATTACATTACCTTACTCTCCCAACATAATATTAAAGACTGAACTATTTGACATGTAAAAAGAAGAATTAGATAAAATCATGCTTTCTCCTAAATTAAACATCTCTCTGATAAGTTCACATTTTAGATTTTTGTTATGGTAGATTCACAATAACATGATCCATTAGGAGACTCACATGTGGTTATAAACTGGTTTATGTAAGTGATTTTTTTTAACAAGCATTCAAGTCTTCCTTTAATTTAATTCAGTACATCATCAGTCATGTAATGTTACTCCCTAGGATTTAATTTCACATTTTGGGAGATGAATTAATTCTTTCAGGCCACTGGGTTGCAATTTAGCTAGCACATTACAGCTGGAGCATGCTATGTGAACCTCACTGATGTAAATAACCTAACTTCCCATGAAAAATTTATTGACAGAATAAGCTCAACTGTAAAACCCATGTGTCAGAGGTAATTTTGGTAAAATGTAAAATTGATTTTATTAGTTTGGTCCCCTGCAACAAACCATTCCTACCCCCTCTATTCCTCAGAAGGGGTGAATTCCCTGCAGGATGATGTCATCTAGACCTATGAGAAGGCCGATCAGACAGTCTACTCCTCCATGCTCCAAGTGGGTGGGTGGTAATAGCTATCTTATTTGAGATCAAAACTTTTGGATTTAACAATTAATGTCGTGGAGGAATTATAAGCTGAGACTAAGCAGTCCATTGGCATTACGAGCAGTGATAAAGGATGCTAAAGTTCATCACACAGAATAAGAAGAGCAACAACCACTTATTTGCTCACGGGATCATCACTTAGACTCTAGCACCTCTTCCTCGGCCCAGTCCTATCCTTCCTCTGAATCCCACAGCCTCATCATTCTGCCAGCTGACCATTCTTCACTCAACTTCTCCTTTCCTCATGTTCTGAGTCCTTCTTCCCTTATCACTTCTCTCTCATGATTAGCTGTTGTATCTATGAAATTGAAGTGTATTCTCTGCTTTTCTCATGTTTTAATTCTTTAAAAATCACATTGATATTTAAAAATAAAATTAATTTATTTTGAAATTTTGCCAACACTTGTTTTGCATTTGTGTCTTTTCCTTTTTCTTTTTTAATGCAAAAGCCAATTGTTTTCAGCACAAGCAGCACTGAGCATCCCCAAGCTGTGGTGTCTAATGAATTCATGGGGACTTTAGCTGGTTACAGCAGTCTCTGTGCTTTACTCAGATATTCTAACTCAGATTAAGGTTCTCATTCAGTGACAGGTGTGGCAGCATTTTTCTTAATGAAAACAAAACATTGGAGGTGAAGCCAATTACAATAGTCTTGATAAAGAATTAAATGTAAATTCTAATTTAAAATAATGAAACAAACCAATAAATTGGAGGAAATTAAGAGCTAAATCCACCACTCTGACCTTAACTAAGTCCCTGTGTTCACACCGCGAAGCCATATGGCAGTATGAAGTCAGACACTTGTCTGACTTGCTCTGTAGGCAGTTGCATGGAGACACATGGGTTGAGTTAAGTGTACTGTTTCAGCCTGTACTCATTACTTCTTAACTTTTATTGGCTCATGTCTCCACTTCCATATGATTTTTAATGTTTTTTAATTAAATTTCCTTTCTATAATATTAGTGGATAGCAAAAAATATATTAGAACTATTTCTCCAAGTTACTGAACAGTTGACCATGAACTTATAATAAAGCTTCATTTATAAATCAGGTTTGTTTTGTTTTAACTAAAATAACCATAATACTGACAATTTATACATTTATAGATTGTGGGTTTTACAAGGAGCTTTCACATTTTTAATGCCATTTAATCCCCATAACCTTGACGTAAAGTAGGTATTCACAAGAGACAAGTTTAGGAGGCTTGCTGAGGGCTGTGTAAAAAGAACACTGGGATTAATTCCAATTCTTTTGAATCCAGATCCAATCCTGTCTCCACTATTTTCCAGTCTTCTGGTAGGAATCAGAACCATAAAGAAGAAGGGGGAAATCAATCAATTCTAGTGTGTGCCCATTATTTGAAGTTAGAGAGAAGCTGATTTCTCATCTAGAGGGCCAATCTATTTTCTGAACTATGGAAAATGAGGTATGGCGACTGTCACAGTGTATATTTCCTCATTTGGGGGAACTGCAAAGATCTTGTGTTCTATTCCAGGTTCGTTAAACTAAAAGGCCTGGTAATTTAACCACTCTGGTATTTCACAAAGCTCTATCAGTGCACTTCTGCCAAAAGTCATTAGAATTTCTCATGGTAACTGAATAAATACTCACCTTGTCTATCAAAAACAACCTCTAACTGTCCTTTGCCATAACCCATAACATGTATAAACATGCTTATTAACACATGCAGGAAACCAGACAATAAGAGCCACTAGCTTTTCGGTTCATTTCCTTTTAGGGGCCATTCATTCCAGTGAGAGCTTGGCATCAGATGTTATTCAGGGAAAAAAATAAGGTGATGACTTTGCAATTACAGGTAGCAGATGGCTACCTGCTGAATACGATGCCAACCCAAATATCAAGACTAGAGCTGCTCTTCCAACTACATGGCAGATTGGATTGCATAAATACTCAGAACTAGGAAACTAATACTATATAACCTTTGGGAAAAATTATGTCCTAAAGAGAGCAATGGAATGAGGAGATGTCAAAGGATCACAGTTTTGAGACTTTCAGGGGAAAAAAAATGAATGGGCTTTACTAGAAGGAAGAATAAAACATTCTTCCTTTGTAATGACACATTTAAGAAAATAAGTCGAAGATATTGGTTAAAATCATATCATGTGAGTGAAAAACTGATTTCCTTTAGGTTTCTAGGAACCCTTGTCAATAGTGACCTTGGGCTGAGGGCTAACATTGCATTGAAAGCGACACACCCCTGACAGTAGTTTTGTAAGGTTGTTACACTAGCATGAGCTCTGAGGCACAGATTTTCATTTCCATCAGCAAAACAAATTATATAAACAGTCAGATGTGGGTTTTAAGAAACGCTAACATAATCTAAGTTACCATTTGCCATTGTGGATTTAGCACCATAATGTCTTTAAAGTTCCAAAAAGATAAATTATCTTTAATAGCCTAGATTGTACTTTAGAAAAGTTAACAGCAAGATTATATTTTTCATCTATAGCAAAATCATCATATATGCATATATATATATATATATATGCATGTGGTATAGCGACTAAATACTGAATGTTTCTTCTCAGTTCTGTATATCTGAAGAACTTGTAATTATTTCATTCATTCACTGAAGTATATTTTATAAGGTTAAAAAATATTCAGTTGTGACATCTGTCTAACAATATGTTCAAATCTTTGCCAAGGAGCCCGTTTACTATGTATCACTGTCAAGGATGTACTTCATAATTAATTGTAAGTGGAGAAGGAGAAGTTGTGATGTTTTTTTTTTTTTTTTTTTCCTTTTTTCATGCCAGAGTAAATGATTTTAGTTTGTTTCTCATGTATGAGGTCAACAAAAGCATAACTTAAGGTGCTCATCCAAATAGAATTTTACACTTAACTCTTTTCTGGAAAATGACTAGAAAAAGGAGCTTGTCAGGGTTTTCATTAGTATGAGCTTCTGGAACAAGGAAAACATCTTACCTTCCACTCAGGGATGAAAAGAAGGGTACCACATGTATTCCCAAGGGTCCTCCTTCCCCAGAAATCTCCACTGTTCTTGTCATATGACTGTGAGAGAGAAAAACTGGAGTCTTAGCTAAAAACCAGATGAGGCACATTAATTCATCCCTAACCCTCTCCCGGACTGAATCAACTATTATAACTTCAGCAATTGAGGTACAGTCAAAGGAAATTAAGACTTGCTGATGTGTTTAGAAGATCCACAAAATAAAAGATCCTCTAATTTCTTATTTTTACTCCTAGAAAAATAGCAGCGTACCACTTAATCTGCATAATCAACAAATATAAAAAAGGTGGTAGAAATGAAACTTCTCCCTAATGAAACTCACTTGAAAACTGACTGTACAGATCATAAACACACAGAAATAAGTATTCTATGCTTAAGTCTAAAGTAGGATTTTTCTCTAGAAAAGGTAATAATGAAATAAAATACTTATTTATTGGAAAATGCACTGGATTGCATTTTATAAGGTAGGGAAGCTACAGTTTGCAATACAGTTGGGCATGTTCAAAGCAATACAAATCAAAGCTTGCATCAGTTGTATTCAATGGAACAATTCCAAGTTTTCACCTCCTGGTTTATTTATTTATTTATATCTTTAAGGCAGAAAAAGAGGTTGCAAAACTCAGAGAAAATATATTATAGAAAGAAATAGAAAGACTGACCTGCATAACCTAGCTCAGATTAAGGGAGGGATGAGCTAGAAACATTAATGGATAGTGTATATGACTGAAATGTAGAATGTACTGGAAGCCTTCCAGTGATAGAGTGGAACTAACAAGTTTTTGTAAAGTTGAAAAATAATAACTGTGAACAATTATTGGCTCTTTTAATCCCAGAGAGAGAAGATAAAATTGCCAGAGGAAAATGATAAAGTTGAAACAAACATCCCCTTTATGGAAATTGTAAACATGTTTCTATTGTTTTCTATTTACATGAAAATGACCTGAAACTAGATGTCAAATTAGGAGATATGGCTGCTACAAATACTTTTCTGTTCCAAATTGAAAATGGTAAAATGCAGTTCTTTGCTGGAAAGTTGAAAACAGCATTAAGAAAACAAGTCTGATGAATTCACTCTGCATGAAGCATTTTTTAAATTATCAGCAATCTAAAATAAATACATTAAGTATATTCTCATCAGTGGATTAGGCTTATTTTTAATGTGTTTTCCTTGCAAGTCTATTATCATTAAGAAGTTAGGGGTGGGGTGGGAGGAAGGAAGCCAGTTTCCAGCATTTCTGGAAGATGATGGAACTTCAAATCTGATAATAAATTTCAAATGATTTTTACTCAGATATTTCTGATAAACAATAAATGCAAAACTTGTTCAGTCAAGCAGGTTAGACCAGAGTCTTAAAATAAAAATTAGAAACACCAAACAAACCTCAGCATGATAATACAGGACAAAATGATACCTCTCTATATATGTGAGGGATTTGGAATGAATATGGATATATATGGATAGACTGTTACATCCATAGGAAAACATTACTATAAATCTTGAATATAGAACATTTAGAGGGCACAGAAACTTGTGTGGAGTTTGATGGTCCAATGCAATAATTTTCTTATAATAATAGATGTGTTGTACTTCATATTTAGCTTTTTATTTGTTTAATATTTTTGTTTGTTTTTGTTTTTTGGTCTTTTTGAGACCCCTGAATCTCCTTGTAGCCCCAGCTGGCCTGGAATTTACTGTATAGACCAGGCTGGCCTTGAGATTTGCCTGCCTCTGCCTCCCAAGTGGTGCTGGGACTACAGGCATGTGCTACCATGCCTAGCTTCATATTTAGCTTTTTTTTGTCTTTTTGACTTGAACTCATATTTAGCATTTAAAGACTACTGTCAATGATAATGTTTTTTAAAGTTTAAAATCAGGGACTAAAATCTTGCTTAGCAACTAAAACATGATTATTTTTCTTTTCATAAATTTTGCCATTTTATACTGAATAAAAATCTTTCCTGACAAATCTATCAAATATCTATATACTGAGAGCACTTAGCACAGAAGCTTTAAAATAGTAATATTTAGGAGACTTCAAGATTTCAGATTAAGAATGGTTTTTATACATGTTGTCATCCATAGAATTCATTCCTTTCTCTATTTTATAAATATTTCTTCATGCCTTCTCAAAAACTCTCTTGTAAAACAATAAATACTATGTATCTTACTGATACCTATTTTATATTAATCCTGTGTTATAGCACATGAAGTAAATCTTACAGTTTATTTAATCTTATTTAAAACTACTAAAATTTTGAATTGGATGCCATTTTAAAAATTCATTTCTTTTTTGAAATTCCCCTTTTTAATATTTTAGGTCAAACTTTTAGTTTTTTATTACACAAAATAGTTACAATCCTTTGACCTAGATTTTTAACAACAGAGTCCTTTCACAACAATGTTACCATTCCAGAAAAATATGGCATAAACACCTTGCACTCTATAGATTTTATATGTTAAGTACTTAGAGAAATTAGGTCTGCTTAATAGAGACAATAGTACAATTTTTACATACACCATGATGTACCAATTTTTTAATAAAGTATTGTCCATAATTTGTTTCAAAGTAGAAAGAAAGGCAATTGAAAAATGATGTCTACAGACAAGTTCACATACTTTTACTTATTGTAAAAGGAAAAATATCACCATATTGTAAATGCATAATGTGTAGAAATGTCTATAGATATGCATTTCATGGAGTATAAGCACAGTAAGTAGGACTGGACTCTTATTTCAACACATATCTCAGAAAATGAGATTTTTTTTTTTTTTTTTACAACTATGTGAAAACACTCTGGTAATGGTATTTATTTGGATAAACCCCAGAGTGTAGTTAGGGGTTCAGGACAAACACACATTTGCCCTTGTTTCAAAGATGGCACAATAGCTGGAACACAAGACAGATGGTATGCTAAGAATGAAAACTGAGGCCAATGAGGTAGAAAGGATCTTCTAGCAGTGGAAGGCAAAACTGAAAAACAAACCAAATACGAACTGTGTAAGTTCATATCAAAGGAGATAAGAGATAGTTTATTCTGGAGTGAAATATCAGTGAGCATGGCCTGGGAACACAGATTGAGGTTACCCCAAATTCCATGTTCCAACATGGTAACTGTTTCATTAAGTTTTTATAATAACAGAACAAAGAAAAGTCATAAATAAGACACTTTTCAAATACACTGGTAGAAACAGTAAGTAGGCAGATACAGCAAAAGAGAAATCTCAGATGCTGATAACTTTCTTAGCCTTTTGATTGGTGGAAACTGTTTCTTTTGTTAACACATTTTGTTAGTCACAAGAATGTTAAGTCAGAAAATAGAGGTGGGCTAGGAGTGGCTGTTTACAGCTAAACACAGACTTAGATAAACTGAACAAAGGCTTTGGATTTGCAACATTCCAAACTCCACACAGTCATTGAATTGCTAATCAGTTGGTCAGTCTTGCAGGAAATTCAGTGGAAGATGCAGGGTTTTCTGGGAACTTTTTCATCACATTAAATAAGGCAGAGAAAAGTGAGTAGATTTCACTAAGGTCAGAATAGTTATCAAGATGTACCAAAACAAGGAGATAGACACAAAGCATTAGGTCAGCTATCATTAAGTAAGCTCAATGCCTTAAGGTCTACTTGACAGATAATCACTGGACCAGCTGCTACTGATCTAAGAGAAGAGGACAGAACTAGATCAGTGGCTAAAAATGAGTCATCATTGTAAGTGGCTACTTTGCTAGAGACTTAGATAGCAGGTGCTTCAGTTGGTTTCCATTTAGAAAAAAGACTTGAAGTTTCAGGCAGAAAATGTAACCTATACTGCAAATGTCTATAAGTCTGGTTTCTTCACCTCAAGTCACCTTTATGAAATTGAGGCCAGCCTGGTCTACATAGTGAGTTCCAAGCCTGGTGGGGCTATAGGGAGACACTTTCTCAAAAACATCAGCAACAAAAATAAAATAAAATAAATTAAAAAAAAAATAAAAAGACTTTTCACCACCTAAATTACTCAATACAGTCCCCAGGCTCTCACTGGGAGAGAAAGGATTGAGGACAAAAGACCATTCCCCCCAAGTGTGACTATGAATCAAATGTCTGAGTCACTTAAAATAAGACATCAAAGCCCTGGTTTCCTCAATTTTACAATAAGTACACGAAGAGTGGTAACTCCCCTAACTGATACATTTGTTTTAATGAGAGAAATAGAGAAAATAACTAATATACATTACATGTATGTATCTGAAATGTATGAAGGGCTCAATAACTTATTGCTGATTAGTACAATTATAAGAACTTCCTTTACTTTTTCTTTTTGAGATTGGATCTCACTATATAGCCCAGGTTGGTCTTGACCTACTGATATTCCTGCCCTCAGCCTTTGGATTATAGGAATGTGTCATCAGGCTCTGTTGGATTAGAACTTTCTAATAAATATACCAAGTTGTGGACTTAAAGAAATTATTATATATTTTTTTTACTTTTCCTCACTGATTTTCTTAGTAAACATTAATGTTAAATGCTATAGAATCAAGAAACACATTTCCTTCTGTTAGGGTTCCAAAGAGCACCTCCCCCCCCTCCCCAACGAACTCCAGATCCTCGTGCCTCTGCCTCTTCAGCATAATCCTACCGGTGTGCGCCACCACGGCCGGCGGATGACGGCGCGGAGGGAGACCTACTTGAGGGATGGGCTGCTGATGCACATCCTGCTTCCCCCTCCCTGATTCCCTACCCTAAAGCCCCCGTATGTAAAGTCCCAGCTCACAACCCGTGAGCGGACATTTTTCCTGGACATCCTTCCCTGACATCCTTCCCTTCTTCCCTTCCCTTCCCTTCCCTTCCCTTCCCTTCCCTGACATCTTTCCCTCCACCGACATCTTTCCTTTCCTGAGGGAAAGGTGCCCCGTGCGAAATAAATCTGTGTCCCGCTGAGAATTCCATCTGAGCCGCCGTGCCTCATCCATCCACTCGTGCTCTCCAACATTCCTACCTATCACCTTCTTTACATTGCTGACATGAAGATGCACACAAAGGTTTTTAAAAAATGGACAGAATGTGTATTTGCAGCTTCGGTGACTGAGTTGCAGACCCATCGTAAGTAATGACATGAGAGAGAGGCTGCAAAGAAAAGCCCCAAACAATGTTTTACTGATGACCCTGAACTGTACTTAATAGGGAAACATCTTGTGGATATAAATGTACTGAGCCAAAAATCTAACAAAGACTTTTATAGTGGTGGTTGAATTCAGTTAACACAAATTCAGCCAATGCTATCTGTAAGGAAAAGCAAATAATCAAACAAAAACAAAAACCCAAAGAAACCAAGAAGTTCATAATCCACGGAGCATAATCTAGAAAGCATTGGGAAAGATAACAACAATAAAAAAAGAATGATAATAAAATAATAGCACAAATTGAATGTCCCTTGTCTGAAATGCTTGGGTCCAGAAGGGCTTGAGATTACTGACTTTTTAAGGTTTTTGGAATGATCCAAAACAAAACACAAAATTTATTTAGGTTTCATATAAACCTTAGTCAAATAGTCTGCATTTAATTTTACACAATATCTTTAATAACTTTATGCCTGAAATGAAGTGTCACAGTATGGAATTTTCTACTTTGGAATCAGAGCAGCACAGGGACAGTTTTGAAATTTGGAGAATTTAGGATTATGTTTGATAAATCTATGGAGAAGTAATAGTATATCATCAGTGCAAACTGTTGAGAGGTAACATGACAACTGGCTTCTGGGTGTTAAAATGTGCTCTCATATCAAATATATAAACACTTTATGTCACTTGTCACTTCTGTTTTAGAAGAAAATATGCTAATGTATAGGGAGGTGAGAAATTTCTCCAGCATCATACCATTCATATAAGTAGAACTCAATTAGGTTCTGAAGCAGGAATGGTTCAGAGTGAGAAAAGAAAATCACAACGAGGAAACTCTTCCTTGAGGAGATTGCTTTTGAGAAGGGATTCTAATAGTAAATGTGTTATCCACCAGAAAATGTCATTGAGGAGATGGAGAGGGTAGACATTGGGTGCACAGCTGCCTGTACTAGATACTGAACCAGAATAGCTTTGGGGGCTATAATATTAGAGAGGGAGGAGAAGAGGAGACGGGGAGTAGAACACAATAGGCAAGAGGGTATTTCAATTGTCCTATATTTGTTGAGATTTGCTTTGTGTTTCAATATGTGATCTATTTTTAGAGACTTCAGTAGACTACTGAGAAGAATGTGTACTCTGTAGTGTTTGGGTGAAACACTCTTTAGATAACTGTTAGGTCCATTTGACCTCATGTCAATTAACTCTGATGTTTCTCTGTTTACTTTTTGTCTAGATGACCTGTCAATTGTGGAAAGTTAGATTAAGCTGTGCCTTAATACCTAGTAATATGTATTTTATGATATTAGGTGCACCTGAATTTGGTGCATATATGTTTAAGTTTACAATGTCCTCTTGGTAGCTTATTCCCCCAATCAGAATGAAGTGCTCTTTATCTCTTATGAATAGATTTTAATTTGATCTATTTTGTCAGATATTAGGATAGTGATGCTTGCCTGTTTGCTAGTTCCACTGACTTGGGATAGTTTTTTCATCCTTTTACTCTAATATAGTGTCTATCCTTGAAGGTGAGATGTGTTCCATTTAGAAAACAAAAGGATGGATAATGTTTCTTAATCTGATCTGCTAGCCTGTGGGTCATTAGGGAGTTGAGCCCATTGATTTAAAGTTACTGAAAGATGTTTGTGGACTGCTGTTACTTTGTTGCTTTTTTGGTTAGTTTTTTCAGTCCTATTTTGCATATCAATTACAGTGTTTCCTTTGTTTTCTTCTTGTGGTTTCTTGGCTATGCTTATCCTTCTCTTCAGTTAAAAGTATTCTTCCCAGTAGGGCTGTTTTGCTGGACATGAATTCCTTTAATCTGTATCATAAACATATTTTCTTTCTCCTTCAACTGTGGCAGCTAGTTTTTCCAGGAATAGTAGTCTGGGTTGGCACCCAGGTTCATTTAGGATTTGAAGTATGTCGCTTGCTCTAGGCTTCTCTGGCTTTAAAGTTTCCATTGAGAAGCCACCTGATACTCTGATGAGCTTGCCTTTATATATGACTTGTGGTTTCTCTCTTGCAACTTCTAATACTCCTTTTTTTTGTTCTGCATATCTAGTTTTTAACTATAATGTGGTGTGGGACTTTTTATCTGATTCTGTATATTTGGTGTTTTGTGTGCCTCTTGTACCTATATAGGCATCTCTTTCCTTAGCTTTAGGAAATATTCTTCTATGATTTTATTGAAAATATGTTCTATGCCTTTGACCTAAAATTATTCTCCTTCTATGCTCATAATTCATGTATTTGGTCTTTTCATGGTATCCCAGAATTCCTGAATATTTTATTCATGAGTTTTTTTAAATTATCATTTTCTTTGATTGAATGATCTAATTTCTTTACCTTGTCTTCAAGCCCTGATATTCTATCTTCTAAGTGACCCATTCTACTACTGAGATTTTCCACTGAGTTTTTTAACTGGTTTATTGAAATTTTTATTCACAGCTTTATTTTAATTGGAATTTTCTTCAGTATTTCTATCTCATTATTGAATTCACTTTTCATATTCTGAATTGCCTTCATTTTTTTTATTTAGCCATTTGTTTGTCTTTTCTTGAACTTCAATCAATTATTATCTCTGTTCTCTTTAATTTCTTGCAGGTATTTATTCATGTCCTCTTTGAACTCCTTGAATTCTTTGAATATTTATAATTATTATTTTAATCCTGTGTCTTGGGACTGTAGATAGTTCAGAAGTTAAAAAAGTGCTTTCTGCTCTTGCAGAAGACCAGAGGTCCATTCCTAGCACTCAAGTCACTGGCTCACAACTGCTTTTAACTCTAGGGTTCCAATGCCCTTTTCTGGCCTATGTGTGGACCCCAAAATATGTATACAAACAAACACACACATAAAAAAATATAAATCTTATTTTCTCATATTGCCTGTGCTTTTGCAGCAGAACCTGGGTACCTGGAGTTAAACTCTGGTTGCGTTTCTTGACATTAGTTTTAGCCCATTTCTGTGAAAAGGGAATTTGGGTTTTGCTATTACCATAGCTTGGCTGGTTGGGATCAGATAAGAGAGGCTTTCAGTCTTTTGGACACTGAGTGTTGATTCCCAGGTGGAAAGGTTGGAGTGATTTCAGTTCAATGCTATGAAGGGGTCATGAGGGTCTTACTGCCCAGTGTGCAGCCTCTTGAGCAAGGTCCCATGGCAAACGGTGAGGTGTAACTGAGGGGTCTTACCATGTGTGCAGCTTGGGCAAGGTCCTGGGGCAGATATCACAGGCAGGCCAAGGTTGATTGGTCTTACCACTGGTGCCATGTGCAACTACTTGGGCAAAGTCCTAGGGAAAGTCTATACTTGATTTTATAGAAAATGGTCACTAAAGGTATTGGGTTTGAGGAGTACTGTGATAAATACTGTGCTTTAAAAAATTATCTGGCAGTTATATATGGGAACAAGTTAGGAAAGGAAAAGATAATGGAGAGTTTGGTACTTGAGATAAATTAGAGAATTATTACAATAATCTTGTGTCAAGGAAATAAAAGCTTGAACCCTGATTTTGGAATAAAGCATGAAATTATGGGGGCAACTTCAAGATATTTAGAGCTGGACTTTGCAAATTATTTGTTTTATGGATGGCTATCATGGACAAAGGAGAAGATAGGATAAAAAAAAAAAACTTTGGAAAAAAGAATAGACAAGTCTAGAGAAGGAGATCTTGGGGGAAGTAGAGCTGAGCAATACGGTGAGGTGAAAAATGACAAGGAAATTTGGGAGGGGGAAGGTTTTATATTGCCTGTTATTTAAAAAGATACCTGCAGTGTTTTAGAAAAATGACCCATGGGAAACCTTTTGTCTTATTGCAGTTTTAAGATCAAAGTAAAAGGATTGGTGGTTCGTAGGATCTGTATATTATAAAATTATCTGGAGAAAATTCTTTTGTCAGGTTTAAAAAAAAATTCATAGGTGTGCTTACGATTAACTACACAATCTGTTTTATCTATTCAGTCATTCACTTAAATATACCTCCCTTATATTCCATGGCCTGTATGAGGTGTCAGAAATCCTTTGAAGAATTCAATATTGTTTGGGATAATACATAGTTACAATGAACTGTTATGTATGTAATAATGACAATGACACTTGCAATAATAGCAATTATTCAGCCTTTCATTAAGCAATGTGCTAAGTCCATTGCCCATAATGTACCTTAGTTCATCTTCACAGATTCTATCTGATCATAAAAATCATTTTCCACATGAAGAAAACATTTCAAAGTTGTTAAGCAATTATTTTACTATTGCACAGGTAGCAAGTTGCAGAGCCAGTGTTCAAACCTAGAACCGATTTAATTCAAACAGAAAGTACTGATAAATAACACAGCTTAAATAATTTACCCAGTACTAATAAGTAGAGTCAATTAGAGAATCAGGAGTTTAACATCTGAAAGAGGAGTTAGTAAGTTATTACAATAGCCTGGCTGGGAGATAACAAAGGCTGGAAGCCACCTCACCTGAAGGCTAGCTCTCACAGCTTTGGGAAGCACTACACAAGCTGCTAAGGGAGAACACCAACTGATGGTCCAACCCCAGCTTCAAGGCAAAAAAATCACATCAATGACCAGCACAGCAAATGACATTGTGTAGTAGTGGTACTTTTATCTTGGGAGTAATCAACCTAATTGGATTTAAAGTCCACTCAATGGAAGGAAACTCATGTGTGGCACTGCAAATCTAGCCAAATACACATAAGTGGAAAGGAAAGAGATCTCAGAGAAAACTCCAAGGCTGTCACAAATGTAATTTCTTACTATGTGCAAAATACGGATCCCTAAATAACAGATAAGTATCCCAGTCACCACACATCAAAAAGCTTCTTTTTCAAGAGGCAGAGATAATTACAGAGTTCCACAACTGGTCACACACAGAGATTGTCTGTGAATTGCTCAAGTCTAAGTGGCACATCTAGGATGCAACCTCTACACCTAAGACTCAGGGAACATAGAAGAAGGGATGAAGAGAACACTAGTGCATCTTTCAACTCTCATCAATGAAGCTGCCTCATGCATGAGAGTGGACCAGGAACTCAGATGGCCAAAACACAAAGAATAAGAATCTGCAGTGTGGATCCTTGGACAGGACTCCTATATCAAAATACACCCACTCAGGGCTCAAGGACCATTATGGAAGAGGGGGCAGAAAGACTGTAAGAGTCAGGGAGGAGGTGCATGACCATATAGAAATAGTTCTACAGGTACCTGGAACCCTTCTCATACAAACCTACAGCAATGGTGTCAGCATGCACAAGACCCATACAAACTTAAACAGACAAAAACACAGCAAAGAACTGTGGAAATGAACAGCAGGCCTCAATCTTAGTCAAAGAATTACTGGCAGCTGATCACTGCTGAGTGAGGAAGAGTTGATCTTCTTAAAGGGAGGAACTCTAGATAGGTTGACTAGATCCCAGTGGATGAACTTGCACTGAGGGATGTCTAGGGACACTAACTTTACATGATACACCTTAACACAAATGACAGAATATATGAGCTCCAGTGGGGACACTATGGGAGGGTGCCAAAGGGGAAGGCAGTATAAAGATCATTTTCTGTATGAAATACACAAAAATTCAATAAAAAATTAAAAAAAACAAACAAAAATCTATATCTGTCTTGAAGAGATGGCTCAGTGGTTAGGAGTACTGGCTGCTCTTGCAGAAGACCTGGGTTCGAGTCCCAGAACCCACATAGCAGCTAACAACTATCTGTAACTCCAGTTCCAGGGATCTGACACCCTTTTCTAGTCTCTGCAAGCATTACAAGACACAGGTGTATTTAGAGAAATACAAGCACAACACTCATACACACACAAGAAGAATAAATAAATCCAAAAATTTCTTTAAAAACAAAAGATTGTTCACATACAATCCAAACCAGTCCTCAAAGAACTAATGGCAAAGTGGAACATTCAGCCATAGCAAACTGTGAAGTGTTTAAACTGTTGTGTTCACGTTAAAGACAAGAACACATAATTTAAAAATGCTAGGTGCAGGGTGAGTTCCAACCTCCATTGGTGTAATGACTCTAATCTCAGCAGACCCCCAGAGAGTGCCTAGTTCCTGCCTCCCTCAGGCATCTCTCTAACAGAGGGGCTGAGAATGCAGGGGACTGCCTGAGAGCCCCGGATCCTGCCTCCATGTGGTGGTGAGCTTCTACTAATTGCACCATACCCATACCCCTACCTAGGACTTCTTGAGGCCCCTCCCAAGGCCCCAGGGCAGATCTTGCTTTGGTAGGCTAAAGCTGAGATCCTAACAGAAAACCTGAGAGGGTGGACTTCCTGAGAGTGCCCAGATCCTGCCTCCATGTGTTGAAGGAAGCCTGAGTGTACCTGACTAGAGCCTGAATTGGTGTTCTGTGGGTACTCCTGAATAGCTGATTTGAAGCCTTTAGTTCCCTCCAAATTAAACCTGAGAGAACCTGAACCCTGTACCAACCAGCTTTACATAACCAATAAGGAAAGGATCTAGGCACCCCAATAATACAAACAGGAGCATACTTCAACTTAATTCTCATATCAGAATCATAAACAACAAAAGAAATTCATATGCCAAAACACAATGAAAGAATAATAAAATGGAAAGCCAAAACACTATGTCCCCACCAAACTCCACTAATCCTGTAGAAGAGTTCTACAAGGAGAACCCCCTAGAGATAACCCAGGACACTGAATTTAAAGCACAATCATAAACATGATCGAGGAAGTCAACAAATTTAAGAAACACATTAACAAACAAATCAAACAGCTAAAAGAAGATAGGGATAAACTTCTGAATAAATTCATGAAAGAGATAGAAACATTGAAGAAAATTCAGTCAGAAATGAAGAAGAAAGTGCAAAAGTCAGTAAGCCAACTTGAAACAACAGGAGAAAGCCTCAGCGCTAGAATGAATGAAATGGAAAACAGAATATCAACACTGGAGGATAAAGTTGAAGAATTGGACCACTCAAGCAAAGATTATGGAAAAAATTTAAAAACACAGGAATGGAACATGCAAGAGATGTGGGACACCATGAAAAGACCAAATCTACGGATCATAGGACTAGA
>NW_008349068.1:2392499-2411511 GCF_000622305.1 Nannospalax galili | reverse complement strand
AGACATCCCCATACAAATACAGGAAGCACATAGAACACCAAATAGACAGGATCAGAAAAGAAACTCCCCACGACATATTATAGTAAAAACACTAAATGTACAGAACAAGGAGAGAATACTGAAAGCAGCAAAAGAAAAACAAATCACATACAAAGGAAAGCCCATCAGAATTACAGCTGACTTACCAATGGAAACTATGAAAACCAGAAGAGCCTGAACCATGGTATTTCCAGTTCTACATGATAATGGATGTCAACCCAGAATACTTTACCCAGCAAAAATGTCTATTATAGTTGAGGGGGAAAGAAAAATCTTCCATGACAAAAAGCCTGAAAGAATACACATCCACAAAAACCAACCCTTCAAAGGATACTTGAAGTAATACAGAAAGCAGAAAGAGAAACAACTATACCCCAGGGGCAATGAAAGAAAATAAAGGTATAATTGAGGAAACACAAAATTAGACAGAGAACACTCTAATACCCAAACCAGGCAAAGACACAACCAAAAAAGAAGAGAATAGACCCATATCCTTAATGAACATAGATGCAGAAATTCTCAACAATATATTTGCAAACTGCATACAGATGTACATCGAAAAATCATTCACCATGATCAAGTTGGCTTTATTCTAGAGATGCAGGACTAGTTCAATATACGCAACTCAATAAACATCATTAATCATATAAATGGACTCAAAGACAAAAACCACATTGGATGCAGAAAAGGCTTTTGACAAAATTCAACATGCATTTATGTTCAAAGTCCTAGAGGGAATTGGACTGGAGGGAACATACCTCAACATAATTAAAGCTATATACAAGAAACTCACAGCCAATATCATTCTAAATGGAGAAAAACTGGAAGCATTCCCATTAAAATTAGGAACCAGACAAGGATATCCACTATCTCCACTCCTTTTCAACATAGTAAACTCTTGCTAGAGCAATAAGACAGGAGAAGTAAATCAAAGATGTACTAATTGGAAAAGAAAAGGTCAAACTATCACTTTTTGCAGATGATGTGGTACTATACCTAAGAGATCCCAAAAATTCCACCAGAAAACTCCTAGAACTGATCAACACTTTCAGTATAGTGGTAGGTTATAAAATCAATCTACAAAAATCAGTAGCCTTTCTAGATACCAATAACAAGAAATTGGACAAAGAATACAAGGAAATACTCCCATTCATAATTGCTGCCCCCCCAATAAAATATCTTGGAATAAATCTGACCAAAGACACCAAAGATCTCGACAATGAAAATTTTAAATCATTAAAGAATGAGATTGAGGAGGACACCAGGAGATGGAAGGACCTTCCATGCTCATGGATTAGAAGAATTAATATTGTGAAAACGACCATCCTACCAAAAGCAATATATAGATTCAATGCAATCCCAATAAAAATCCTCATGACATACTTCACAGAATTAGAAAAAAAAATCCTTAAATTCATATGGAAGCACAAAAGACCCCAGATAGCCAAAGCAAACCTGAGCCCAAAGAGCAATGCTGGGGGGATTACTATACCAAATCTCAAAGTATACTACAGAGGTATAGTCTTATAAACAGCATGGTACTTGCACAAAAATAGACATACAAATCAATGGAACATCATTTAAGATCCAAACCTGAGTACCCACAATTTCAGTCACCTGATATTTGGCAAAGGTGCCAAGAACACACAGTGGAGGAAAGACAGCATCTTCAACAAATGGTGCTGGCAAAACTAGATCTCCACCTGTAGAAGAATGAAACTAGATCCTTATCTTTCACCTTGCACAAAAGTCACCTCCAAATGGATCAAAGACCTCAGTGTGAAACTGGAAACCCTGAAACTATTAGAAGAAGATATTGGCAGTAACTTACAAGATTTAGGCGTAGGAAAGGATTTTCTAAATTGGACAGAAATTGCTCAGGAATTAAGGTCAACAATCAACAAGTGGGACCTCATTAAACTAAAAAGATTCTATACAGCATAAGAAACTATCAAGAAACTGAAGAGAAAACCCACAGAATTGGAAAAAATCTTCACCAATGACACGTTCGACAGGGGTTTAACATCCAGAATATATAAAGAACTCAAAATACAAAGAATTGAGAAAGCAAAGTACCCAATTAAAAGATCTAAACAGAGAGTTCTCAAATGAAGAAATAAAGATGGCTAAGAAACATCTCAAGTGTTCAACATCATTAGTCATTAGGGAAATGCAAATTAAAACCACCCTAAGGTACATCTTACCCCAATCAGACTGGTTAGGATCAAGAGAACAAATGATACCAAATGCTGGCGAGAATATGGAGAAAGGGGAACACTCATTTGCTGCTGGTGGGATTCCAAACTTGTGCAACCTCTATGGATAACAGTGTAGAGAACTCTTAAAAAAATTAAAGATGAACCTACCATATGACCCAATTATATCACTTCTTGGCATATACCCACAGGACTCATCGTATTGTAGAGACACTTGTACATCCATGTTTGTTGCTGCTCTTTTCACAGTAGCTAAGAGATGGAAGCAACCTAAGTGTCCCTCAATAGACACGTGGTTAAAAAATGTGGTATATTTACATAGTGGAGTTCTATTCAGCAGTAAAGAAAGATGAAATAATGAAATTTGCAGGTAAATGGATGGATCTAGAAACTGTTATACTAAGTTAAGTAACACAGACTCAGAAAAACAAACGACACATGTTCTCCCTCATATGTGGATCCTAGCACCAAATCCTTTTAAATTCCAGGTCTCTTTAATAAGATGATGCTGTACAGAAGTCCCTTCTGCATGAAATATCTACCATCGTCACTTCACTTCAGCCTGATCGCTAAACATTGTCATAATTGGGCTTGTTGATGGTTAAAGGAGGGCCAAGCAGGGTCATTGGACCTCACCACATTATCCAGCTCTTCCCAGCTAACTGAATGTAATTTGACCCTAATCACACATGGCCTCCTGGATTTGGGGAGGGATAAAGTATACAAATGGGGAAGCCTAGGAAGAGAATGCATGACGCATGCTGGGTAAAGGCTTTCCAGTGTACATATGCTCAGGTCATACATACACCTCAGCAACCCCTCAGTTATTCAGTAAGTAACCTCAATAAATTCATTGGTTCCCCAGTAAAACTTTAATCAAACATTGGCTGGACACTGGAAACTTGAAATGGAATAAGCATTGCATAGTACCCCTAGGATAGAAGTCCACAACAGATGGAAAATTTATTTGTTAAAGATATTGTGTCTCATAAATATTTTAAAAAAGAAAGAAAATGAGAATGTAAAAGATGTTAAAAGGATATGGGAATGGAGACATTTTCTAAAATAGAAAAAATAAGAAAGCCTAAGCAAGTGATGAAGGTCTGTTTAGGTTTGTTATGATATATAAAGGATGAGACAAAAATAATATACACATAATCTTAAAATGTCTATGGTCATAGTTTAGTCAACTAGTTTAAAGAACAAAATATATATCGAGTTGAGTTTATCTGAGAATATTTGGGTTTTTTTCCCCAAGCCTTATCTACATAGCACATGATAATTAAAAGTACCAGGCTAGTGGAACTAACATTATTGGATGTTTAACAGATATAGTTTGAGGGCTATACTAATATGGTCAGAGGGACTTAAAGGACAGTTTTTGCCCCTTGCCTTCCAAGGTCGACTAAGTTCCAGAGGGCTATGGAACATTTCTCAAAATATACTGTAACTGTGGTGAGTCACCTGTCCTCTTGTTCAGGGAGGCCATGGAGACCCCACAGGATGGACTTGAACCAGTGTCCAGTCTACAAAGAGGAGGGTTAACTCAGAGGAAACATCTCCTTCATGTTTCCAAGTGAAGCCAGACATGGTCAAGCAGGACCTTTGACTTATCTTCACAAAGATGGAACTGGTAAAAGAAAGGAGCCAGGAGCTCCTCCCAAGCCCATGTGACCCCTGAAGAACAAAAGATCCTCAAATGACCTTAAGTATAAAAACGAATTGATTTATTTGGGCCAACTGTATGGTCTTAAACACCCAAGAGGAAAGTATAACCAAAGAGTAAAGTTATCAGTATATTTCTTTAAGAGTTCAAGGGGTTATACACTTCCGAGACATTAGGCTTAAGTCTATATAAAAAGTTATTTAGACAATCATTTCTCATTGATGATTTTGTTCCTAACCAGAAAGTGCTGCTCAGATGTAAGACTTCAAATCTTGGTCTTCAATACTGTAGTGCCTGCCTGTAGCTAAGGGAGACAACCAGCTGTTGGATAAAATGATGGATAAATTTGTTTTCTCCGTTATCTAGAAGCCTTTGAGAGGGAACTGACACTGATTCTAACCACTCCAACAGCTATCAAAATACCTGAGAGCAAATCCTGAATCCATCACTCTAGAGTCCAGCCTTGGAAGACAAAAGAAAAATGAGGAGGAACCCAATAGGGGGATGCTTTTGAAAGCCCTTGTCAAGAAATTCCAATGGACTCTCATACGAGCATTTGAAAATTGCCATTCTGACTTTTTTCTAGCTCCCCATCTAGAACTTGTAATGCTAATTACTCTTGCCTTTACTTCTCCTTCACATCTCCTATTCACAATTCAAAGACTTTCTTTTCATCCTTGAGATAAGAGTTATGCAATTTGGGAGTCTTTTAGATAGGCCCTCTGAAGGGGTACTCCAATTGTCTCACCCTGTGTTTCCATTCAGCATGCCAGAAGCCAGAGTGGTCTGCATCCTGATTCCCTATTTGTAATTTGGGTAATGTGCTGGATAGCTTTAGTGTCAACTTGACACACCTGGGTTGAGGGAGCCTCAATTGGGGAATTTCCTCTATTGGACTGGCCTGTGGACATGTCTGAGTGGCATCTTCTTGATGAGTGATGTGGGAGAGCCCAGCCCACTGTGGGTGGTGCCACGCCTGGGCAGGTGGGCCTGTGTTGCATAAGAAAGCAAGCTGAGCAGAGGCCAGGGGAGCAAGCCAGTAAGCATTGTTCTTCCATGGTCTGTGCTCCAGTTCCTGCTTCCAGATTCCTTCCCTGAGTTCCTACCTTGGGCTCCCTGATGAACTGCGACCTGGGAGTTGTAAGCTGAATAAACCCTTTCCTCCCCAAGTTGGTAGTGGTCAGAGTATTTTGTCACAGCAGTGAAGAACAAACTAAGACAGGTAACCTCTTCAGAGAACTGGTGTGATAAGAGTAGGAGGTAGGAATTGGCTAGGCAGTTAGGGTAAAAAGATCCCAAAGAAAAGTAGCCAGTTTATTGGCTAAAACTCACAATGTCCTTAGGCCTCTTAACCTATTCTGTTCCAAAGGCCAAAAATGTCCAAAATATTTGGCAGCTTTTATCTAATCCTTAAGAGATTTTTGGGTTACCTCTTCAGAAGGGGGAATGTTAGAATAGCCAAAAGCCCCATAAAAAAATTAAAGGAGAATAAAGAATACATAAAATTATCAGAAAAAAAGTGATGGGGAGAAATGGGAGGAGTTGGAGGGAGTGGCCATGGATTTGATCAGAACACTTTATATGCATGTATGAAATTCTCAATAAAGTATTTATTTAAAAAAAAATGCTGGATGCAGAAGAGGATCATTTGTCTACCTACATTTTTTAGTAAAGTTCTCATATCTCATGAAGAAAATGGGAGAAAATAGTGAGCAATTAATGTTTGAATTGGGACATGCTTCACAACTTCATTTATCTTGATATTTTCTGAAAAGCAGAATAAAGGTATTAAATAAGTGAACACCAAATTTAAAGAAATTATAACATTCTTATTTGCATAAAGAAAATACCTCAATGCTGCCTTAGTTCTCGGCAGCACTAGTAGCTCTGTCTGTTCACCATTCATAACTTCTCTGTTTTCCACGTTCTGTATGGAATCCTGTAATGAAACAAAGCCATAAGCATGTAGATGCTGTGCATATAGAATTGAAGATTTGAACAAAATGTTTTCAACCCGAGAAAGTAAATAGTTTTATTCTGGATAGAGACAGTGTGCTCCAATTTCCTTTAAGACCGGTAACAGGTGTTAATCTTTTCAATGCTTTCAATGTGCTTTCCTCTCCCACTTGGTTTCTGAAATGCTCAAATGTTCCATTTGCACAAGGCAATATGTTAAGAGCTGTGGAATACATCATTTAACTTCCTGCTACTCAACCTTAGGTTTGTGGATTGTATTTTAACTCCGCATGGAAAAGAATACTAAAAGGAAATCTCCAGGTCTTGCTTCTACCTCCCCAGGACACTAAAATACAAAGAAAGCAAGTCCATGGAAAAATGTTGCCTGGCTTCCAGGAGTGGTGGCTCCTGCCTGTAATCTTAGCACTCTGGAGATGGAGATGGGAAGATGGTGAGTTTGAGGCCAGCCTGGCATGTAATGTGAGTTCTAGGCAAATCCAAGGTAGAGTGAGACTCTGTCTCAACAAAACAGAACAAAATAACACTACCTCCAAGACATTTGTGCAGGAATAGTGCAGGAAGGAAAATTCTTGCTACCCATTACCATAGAGAAATCGAATTGATCACTTAATTTCTGAAGTTGGAAACATACTTCCTTAACAGAGATGGCAAGAATATCAGAGACCGATTCCATGGTGGGATCACTTTTTGGTGTATGATGGTGGTGAAGTGGAATGGATACCCCTAGAGAAGTAGAGGGAAGGCAGATTCTGCAAAGCATGCTTAATGTCAGTTCTTCTTTATGTAAGACATTAGTTTTCTGTTTGGCTGTGGAACTGTTCCTTATTAGAATGAGGCTGTGGACACTCCTCCCATTAGAATCAGTTATAAGTAATGCGATTCATGGACTCTTGATTTCACTGTAGCAACAAACCACTTGGAAAAGACCTGTTGTCCAAACCCTCTCCTATGAAAGATATTTATGTCTCTAAAATGCAGTATTTCAACAAATGAAAGAAAGCACATGAACTAAGGCGTAAGTGAATTGGTTAGTATCTTGAAGAAAACAACACAGGGCTGCAAATGAAGCATGTTCATATACTAAACTGACTTTTTAAAAGTCGCCCATGCTTTAGATGGGTAGCCACATTGCAAATTGCTGTGTTTGTGAAAGACGTCTACACTAGATATTTTTTTAAGTTCATTTTCTTTCTCTCCACATGGCTCAATAAAAGGAAGAAAATCTATAAGGTTAAAGAAAACAGTAGTTTAGGGTAACAAAGCCTAATAAAGATAAATGTCTGAAAGTTTCTGAATATTCCTATTATTATGAAGCACTTGATAAGTTCTTACAGAGCAAACAAGGTAAGACAAGGCAATTTACAAAAATACTTTGGAAATTAACAAAATGTTTGAAGCTATGACAACTATACTCGTCAAGATATTTGGTAAATGCATTAATGCCAAAATCATTAACTTTTCGTCTATCTTGCACAGAAAACCTTGAGTCTGATCCTCAGAGAGAGCCAGAATTCATTGTGTTAGTTTTTAAAAGCTGTAAAGTATCCAAAAACTTTATGGATTACAAAATAAGCATAATATTTCTTCTAGTTTCTGAGAACCAGGGACTTAGAAGTGACTTGGCTCGGCAGTTCTGGGGTGTGACTTCTTAGGAGGTTACAGTTGAGATGTACATTGGTTTGAAGCTACCCCAGCAGGGGTGCCCAACATTTTGACATTGCAACATGACATGAATCATCTGTGGATACGATGGGCCACGTTCCTTTCTTCTAGGTTTTCAATGCTGTTCCACTTATTGACACCCATCCTTATGGTACCACATTTCAGACTGCCTTAGCTTTGCATTCAGTTTTGAAATCATGTGTAGCTCCTCCAAATTAGTTTTTTTTTTCCATGCTGCTTCATTATTCTGGGCCTCTTACATGTCTACATTGATTTTAGAACCAACTTGTCAATTTCCACCAACACGGAGGTTTTGATAGATATTACATTGAATTTATACACCATAATGCCATTATAATGACATAAAGTCCTTCAATGCATAAACACTTAACAGTGGCAGTTAATTAAAACAAATATTGCTTTTCATTTTCAAACTTTACTTAGATATACACAACCAGGATGCTCAGGCAAATAAAACTGAGTATTTATTATAAAGCTTTAACTATTTCTGCCTCTCTGCTTGTAATTCCATGTGGAATATTCTCATTGTTCCCTAACTAGGGCAAGAAAATGATATACTTTCTGGCTCTAATAAACTTTACTCAAGGTTAAGAAGAATTTTCCATCTAGTTCTAGTTAGATGACAAGTAAAGAGTCTATTTACACCAACAATATACTTGAAGCACTATATATTTGGAAATGTCAATTACAATTTGAAAGCAATATTGGATCAATTGGAATGTGATAATCTGCTCAAGAGTAATCCTGGGCTGACTACACTTTGAGAGCAATCATGCCAATAACTACACACTTAAAAGAGAACACACATGAGGCTGGAAAGATGGCTCAGCAGTTAAGAGCACTTGCTGCTCTTATAGAGGTCCCCAATTCAGTTCTCAGCACCCAAGTCCTGTGGTGGCTCATGACCACCTGTTAACTCTGGCTCCAGGGGATTCATTTCCCTCTTTTAGACTCCATGGACACCTATACTCACATGTGCACATTCTCACATGCAGATACACAAATACACATTTAAAATAAAATAAATCCTTTTAAAAAGGGAACATACAGTTATAGGTTTTATGTCTTAAACAGTAGTTCCAATATTTTAAAAGCAGCATCAAAAACTCTTTGCCTTGCTACAATTGCCATAAAGAGACAGAAACTAGATCATCTCAGCTAATAGGCAGTGTTAGTCACTTGACAAAATCCTTTCAGAATATTGCAGTAAGAGAATCCTTTACCATTCTCTAGGGATGAGGCAGGTAGGCCCATGCTAGGGGCACTCCACAAAGGTAAAAAAAAAAAAAAGACAACTCCGAATTGACTGTGGTAACACTCAATCATTACAGTACTTCACAACTTAGGCCAAGGGCAACTCAACTCTTAGCAGTTCCCTCAAACTTCAAAATTATCAACGTGCAGTGATTTAAGCACACTCCAGTTTTGCCTTCACTAAATTATGTGATGAAGTGAAGAGCCATGAACTCACACCTATCTAAAAATGAAAATGAGTTTTTTTTTCTTCGTAACTTATTTAAATAACTTTGGGAAAAATCTGTAAAATCATGACTTTTAAATTTGGAAGGAGGGGCAAAAATAACTCTGATTATGAAGAACAGAAAGGTCTGTATAACTGGTGCTAAACAGCTTCTATATCTCTTCAACTTTAGGTTGGAGAAATATTAATTATGTGATTTAAAATTCCTAAACTTGCCTCTAGAAATAGAAGCACAATGTTTTGGAAGGTCTATATTTAATTTTGTTAATAAAATTATTGCAATTCCTATTTTTAGTGCTATATTAAAATGGAGGGTGAAGATGAGCTGCAAAGAACATAGGGTGAGAGGTTTAAGATCTGCCTTCTGCTTGAGCCACATTGCTACCCTTTGCTCCAGACAACACTGAATGGATCACGTCTTGTCACTTTCAAAGGCTTGTCCTCTGCCTCTTCTATCAGATCAGACAGCATATATGTTGCTCTCACAAAAGACAAGCTTAATTACTACATTTTTAAAAGAGTGAACATTTTTAGCAACACTTTCAGGATCACGGGAGCATTACTGACAGCCGGAATGCACTGGATTTAAACAGCACTGTACTATTTTTAGCCTTAAAATCAACACTTACATAAATATTCCCAAACCAATTAGCAACAGCTGGAAAGTAAAGGTGTTTACATTTCGTTAGCACTAACTACAGCCAGTGCTCACAGGCTGCCAGGGAGCGGCCGGGCTCCAGGAGGGCAGCTTCTTCTCAGGGGTCAGAGAAGGGTTGGCACCCAGCTATCATTTCCAATTTCAGAAGAAGTCACTGATTTCATAGAGGAAAGTGTATTATTCATCACAGAGAACCATGAAGTTATACATCTCTAAAGAAATTCAACCCTATTTTTGAAGAAGAAGAAGAAGAAGAAGAAGAAGAAGAAGAAGAAGAGCAAGTATAGCTTCATATCACTATATCGATTACTACATGACACTCTGATGCTGGGGTCACAGAAGTAAATTTCTGGTAACACCCAGTCTAGTCAGCAGATCCTGGGGACACTTTCTTTAGAAGAAGAAGAAGAAGAAGAAGAAGAAGAAGAAGAAGAAGAAAAAAAAAACCAATTGGAAGAAATTGTTATCATGTATCTCTGGCAATAAGTGGAAAACAAAATTAAGAACAGTTTTATAATTTGGTTTCTCATTTCTGAGATGAGAACTAAAGTAGATTTATTCTTTAAACACAGATGCTTCCTTTTGCTTACAGGTAGAGGATCTATAGCCCAGCCAACCACCCCCACAAGCATTTTTAACCACCTACCTACAAAATTTTAACTACAAATGAGTTATGTTTCAAAAGCTCAAGCACATTGTGAAACAAGATTTGCATTCTGAAAAGTCAACTACAAGTTTCTTTTGAAATTGCACATGAATTTTAGAATGAGAGTAATGGAAACATTCAACAGAGAAGATTTGAACTGGCAGCTAGGCGCCTGTTGCTCATATATAAACATCATGTAAATTTTAAAATTAAAATTCTGGGCATAATTTCAGAATATTTGTTTTTACTTTTTTGAACAAAAATATCTTGCTAAAGTAAAAACAAACTGCATTTTCTATGCACACATATGAAATTAACATGCATTTTAGTAGTCAGGAACTGTTATTCAAACTCTACTAATATATATTCTTCATGCTGCGGGCAGTGCCTTGCTATGAGAAATCTCTGTTGACTTTATGAAACCATCCAAAAATATTTCAGTCTTAGCAATTTAACGTGCTTAGAATTTACTAAGCATACATTATTATATTTTATATCTGTGTATCTAGAAGTTAAGAAAACAATTTCTTAAGTTATCTATTAAGCATATATATATATATATATATCACTTTTTATCTTTTTCACCATTCAAGAATTTCATACATGTATGGTGTGTTTTTATCAAGCCCACCTCTCATCCTCTATTCTCAAGAAAACATTTTATTCTCCTTTATCTTACCATAACAGTGATTCTTAAGCTTTGGCAAGGATCAGACCCATCCAAAGCCTTGTGAATACATGGACACATTCAAGAGAAAAAAAGACTCGACTTGTCCAAGATGAAAGTGAGGGTAAAGAAAGAATGATACATAAGACCTTTGCCTTCTAAAATTTAGATTGACATTTGACTGCAAACACATTAGCCATATCTACCCTGTAATGCTTAGTTACCGATTTAGGCAAATGGTGTAAGGAAAAGATACCATACTATGAAACATTTAAGACATTCTTAGAGAAAACTATTAGGTCTTTAAAAATTGTAATTATTCATTATTGTAATTATATTCATTATTGTACTAATTGCATCCTCTCCATTTTCTCATTTTGTTTAGTCTAAACCCCCAGTTAATGGGATGGTACCCTAGAAATGCCCTATAAACATATCCAGAGGAGTGTCTCCTAGGTGATTCTAAATTCAGTGAAGTTGATAATGAAGATTAACCATCACAATGAGAGAAGACCAAGGTACAGTATTGGAATGAAGCTCTGGTCTCAAAAAAAGAAGACAAACTTCCAGTCTAAGCTCCATAGATGTTGGCCAGACATAGTGACCAGGCATAGAACATCCTCACCCTCATTTTCCTCATCTGTGAAATGGGAATAAGAGGATTCCTAAGAGTCATTTCAAGTCTAAAATATCTTAGTGAATTGTGCGGTGAAGCAACAAGAAACAGGAGGAAAACAAACCTTAGCTGAAGAAACATAGATATAAAAATGCATTTAAATAAATATTTTCTTGAAAAGTGTTCCTTGAGAAGTGAACTCTCTTGTGGATCTGGTTCTTTATTCTCTTAACATACTTATTTCTATGCAACTTTTATGAACAAATAAATGGCATAAAGAACACTTGAATTAAAACTAAATCTTTATCCTGATTTCTTAATTTTCTATTTTCCTATAATCTTTTCTTGATTATTTCTTTCCTGCTCACTGCTAATAATCAGCACAGTTAGGGCTCATTATAAACAGTTACCAGAAATCTAAATTAGATTTGAGAAGAAAAATGAAATTTAAAAAACAAAATTCTTAAATATGCATACTACTTACATATTTTTCCTGCTGAGTTTGTTGTTTGGTTAATCTGTATTTGGTTTTTGTTGTCTGTTACAGGTAAAGATTTAGGAAGTGATCGTCAACCTAATATCATGTATCAAAACATAGTTGTGATCTATCATTGGGAGAGAGGTCCCAAATTCTGCTTTGCATCTGAGTGCACTAGGCATGTTTTAATCAATCTCATCCAGGTATCAAAAATTAAAACCATTATTGATGTCAAGGTCAGCATCTTATCTGCTCTGTCAGTCTTTTAACAGAAAGCCAACACCAAATGGTCCTGTGGCTCTTCATTCACAGGTATTCAAGCAATGCTGCTCTGAAGCTTCCAGAGTTGGAGAAATTCAGAAGTTCTCTTAATGATTAGAAAGAAATTTCTTACTCAAACACACTTTCAGAAGGAGAAAACAATACATATGTATGTATGTATGTATGTATGTGTATATATGTATATATATATATGTAGAACTGAGACAGACATGTTCAATTTCACCATTTCCATTGAGCAGATTCTATTCATCAATCTGGTTTTGACATACTTCTCCAAGCTTTTCTATATCATTAAATGCACAGAAACGTTTGCTTGCTTCCAATGCTCAGATGAGCAAAGATAATGTTGCTTATTGCTGAAAAGTAATGATGTTGAACAGTACAGCCCCTCCCACAAGGTCTGCTTTAGTTCATGTTCATATGACCACCATACAATACATGATCGGGGGTGGGGGGGAAGCACCAGTTCCTCTTTCACTTAATCTGTCCTTTTACACTGCACTGTATTCTCAAATATTTCAAGTCCTGGCATGTCAAAACAGACAATTTGATGACCCCAGGACTTCACTTGTAATTATACATCATCACCTAAAATTGGTGAGTGTTGAAAGTCTTGAAGAAGAATTCAATAATTACAAAAAAACATCTGGATTAATAACTTTCATTTTGCTGAGTGAAATATATTTCAAACAAGTTTGGCTTTAGTAAAAGGATCATATACTTTGGAGCAAAGCTACACAAAGTCAAGGTCTGCTTAAGAGAACAAGGATAAAAGGAGACATCATTAAGGGAATTCTTTTCATCTGCATACTCTTTACACAGGCACAGACTCACTTTCCAGCTGGCCTCCCTATGGCAATCTTCACTCTGAAAATCTGCTACCCCAAATTGTGAATCTAAAGAGCAGTTCCATAACTGCTTCAGCAAAGAAGAAAAGGGAATGGAAAGGAGAAGAGGAGGAGGAGGAGGAAAAAGAGGAAGAGGAGGAGGAGGAGGAGGAGGAAGAAGAGGAGGAAGAAGAGGAGAAATGATATGCAAATATATATGTGTACTTAGTCTCGTAGGATTTTTTTTTTAATTTGCATCTCTAAGAAATCAAAAGTGTATTTTGGAAAAAGCCATATAATTATTATATATAATTGAATTTAAAACATCTTAGTTCATAAATAAAGATAAAGATATTCAAAGTATATTCCTGGAACCAACCAAATTCAGTAAACATTTTACTCTCTTTTCATGCGGTCCCAGGATGCCCCGCCCTGTCTCATGTACTAGGTCCTCTCTGGTGGCCTCATGGGTCTTTCCACATATCATCCTCTCCTTCACTTTGCTGTTCTTGCATTTCATTTCCTGCCCATTATTGGAAGCCTCTGAAAAATAAAAATACAATTTGGAGCAGGACATTTCTCAGATAATCAAGATGCACTTGAAGCAACCCTCAGAATGGTACATGTGAAATGAGAAAGAGCAGGTAATAGTTCGCACAGCACCTGCAGGGGTGGAAGAAGTGGCGTGGCCCAAGTTGCCAGGCCACCCTGGGTTCTTACGACATGTGCATAGAGAGCCTGAGATGAGGTGCAGAGCCCTGAACTGCTGAGCAAAAACATCTGTAGTCATGGGTAGCAGTCAAATGAAGGGTTTGTTTTCCTACCTAAAGCATGCAAAAATAAATCCAACAAGGAGTAGGGAGAGATGCTGTAAAAGTAGCTAGAAATGAGACCAGACTGCACTGTAATCACATGAAGAAACCAACATGCATCCGAATTTAAATAGAAATGCCTGCTATACTTACTTACTTACTAACTTACTTATTTTTTATACTGTGGGTTAAACTTAGGGTGTCACGAGAGACAAGTACTCTACCACTGAAGTATAGCCCTAGGTCTATACTACTTTAAAATCTTTACACTGTTGGAGAAGACAACACTGAACCATTCGAAAGATCTCATAGCTGAATTATTCATAGCTTTTCAGCTCATGGGAAGTAAGTTTTTAAATGTTTTGTTCATGGATATGAAACAGAATTTAGAAAAGTGCCTAACATGAAGTCTACACCCACATCTAGCAACACCAGCTATCTAGACCTTTTGGTTTTCTTGGTAAACACCCATTCATTCTTCTACTCTTCCCTTCACTTGGGATTTTCCTCCCTAAGCATTCTGCACAGGCCTGTGTCCATCCTCAAGGGCACCCCAAGCTCTGTGTAGCACTGACCACAGGAAAGGCAATAATATCCTTAATGGTTTCTCTTCCTTGCTTCATTCTGAGATCCTTGAAGTAGGAAATATGTCTCATCTGTCTTTGTATCTCTGTCACTTGGCACACATCTGAAGTACAAAAAATATTCCACTTCAGAGGTGCATTGACTTGGTTAGAAATCTTTTTCCTTAAAGACTCCTAGGTAACTTTAAATTGAAGTATTTATGATGTGTATAGCACTAGAGTAGACTCTGTGCAGAGTATTATGCTAGACTATATAGGAAGGATTCAGATATGAATGTGTCATTGCCTTTGCATTCAAAGCTGCAGGTTAGCTGGCACCATTGCCAGAGGCACTGTTGGCAAGAGTATTTAAAGTAAAATTGAAAGCTAATCTTTTTTATAGATTGAAATAAAGAGAGTGTACTTATTTGTACCTGGCTGGTTATGTTTCTTTATATATGCTTTTATATTTTATTTATTATAATGCTATTTACAATGACTTTCACTATTTATGAAAATGTATTTAAAGTAATATTTAAAACCATCTACATCCCATAGTTGCTAGAAACCTACATTGAGCAGACTCCTACCAAATGGGAAAGGAACCCACCATATTGCAATCTCCTAATCTGGAACCTCCCAACAGAAGATTGTGGATCAGGGTGGGGACAATTGGCTGTAGGCACACTGGGGCCAAGCCTCCCCGCCCCCCACCCCCACAGCAGCAAAGCTCATTTTGAGTTTCTTATCCAACATTTGTCTCTACTTCCAATGATCTCATCTCAGGATACTCGATCATGGTGGGTCAAGGTAAAAACCCTGGAATGAACTGTCCTTTGCCTTTCCTTCTCCCCATTGAGGATCTCCTTTTACTTCTGTGTCATCTCAGCTCCAGACTGACTCCAGACTCTACTTCAACACTGTTCTCAAGAATTCTAAAAAGCTCTCATAAGCTCAAGAATCTTTTCAAGGATTCTCTTGTCTCTTGATTCCAGTGAAAACTGACTTATTCCAGTCCAACCACATCTTCGGCAGCAGTGTGAGGTAGGCTCATTTTCTCAGGCTGCCACCTGCCCTTGAAACCCTTGCTCTCCTCCTATGGAGTCTCCTGCCGACTCCAAATTGGTTCCCGTTTCCCGTCATATTTCTTTCTTCTCTAGGCCTTGTCTCACATCACACTAATGACCCCCACTTCTATAGCTATCTAAAGACCTGACCCTAATACCTTCTTTTTCTAGTGGTCCTCTAGTTTAGAAACAGTAGCCAAAAGCAAAATCAATCACAGGAAATCAAGGCAGGGACTCCTGAGCAAACCCTCAATGTGGCAACAGTGACTCTCCTCCCAATGAAGACATGTGTATGCACACATAGGGTTCTGTATACAATTGCAGGGCTTACCATTACACAAATATTGATTAGGATTCCAAGATTAAGAAGAGATACTTAACTGCCAATCCAATCCTATATCTTTGACAAAATGATAACAAATTTGTGGCATTGAAATGACAATAAATTTTTTCACAAACAGTTGTGCAGAGTGATTGCAACATGGGGCCATAAGGGAGCAGGGCAAGTGGTGGATGATACAAACAAATGGCCTGCCTGAATGGACATAAGGAAGGAATTCTGATGATCACATTGCTCATCTGCTTGTCACAACTGCCAATCAGGGAAGAAGCAGAGTATAAATACCTCTTCAAAATCTCTCAGCCCCAGTATATAACTCCTGCACAGATACCTCCTAGTATAAGTCATATTGCATGGTGGCAAAATTACAAAACATCCCATGCTCTGGCCCTCATGCTTACATTTAGTAGATACAAATTTCAAAGTAAATCTGTGGATACCTGTTCCTCATCACTCCATTTGTTGGTTACTTTGGTTTTGACAAACTTTGGCCTCCAATGCTTAAATCTCTCCCTATACCCATGTCCAGGCAATACTAGAAGCATGCAGCAAAAAGTAGACTCTAATTGGATTTCTTAATTCACATTTCTTTGACATGCTTCAATCAGACAATGAGGATTTAATTCAAATGTCTTTTCTAGAGGAATCCTTGAATTTCATCTAGAGTCACTAGGCGGGCACCATTAGTAGGCAATTCTGTAGGTGAAGAAATTTAAGCAATGAGTGACATGAGATGTAATATACAGCATCATGTGGAACTTTCCCAAACTACTGAGTCAATCTCCTCATCTTCTCTTCCAAAAGTCTTCAGAAACAGTATCAGCATGGCTTCCAGGTCATGAATTACAACAAAAGCAAGCCATGCCAAAGCACCTCAGGTTGTCAGCTTGAGTTTTATCAGCTTGGTATTCATAATGCATACTCATTTTTAAAGGTGTGTGTGTGTGTGTGTGTGTGTGTAGGGATGTGTGCACATGAATGCAGGTACTCTCAGAGGAGCCAAGAGGCATTGGGTTTCTTTGGAGCTAGAATTACAGGGGGTTGTGAGCTGCCTGATGTGTGTGCTGGGAACCAAATTTTGGTCCTCTAATCAGCGAGCCTTCTCTCTAGCCCTAGTGAATACTCATCTTTATTACATAAATGCATGAACAAATGAACCCACCAAGCCTGCCATCTGACTGTGAACCAAAGGTACTATTGCATTCCTATCGAAAAAGCATGGGCTAGTATATTGTTTTTAACTTCATGGAAAAATATCAAACACAAGAGAAATGATAAGTAGTCACTTAATTAAATGTCAGTTTGTTAAATTTTTAAGTAATAGAATGTTTCCTGAACTATATTTTAAGGAGTGAGAAAACAATAGCAAGTAATGGTTTAAAATACGAAGATGTTTTTCAGATCTCCAGAAGATCACTTACTCAGTGCTGTATGACACAGCAAAATAGGGTCTGAAATAAAATAAGTTTTTGTAACCCATACTTTTTTGGGTCTGAATGAAATACAGATTTAATTTATTTCAGTTCAGTTCAGTTTTAGCCACACCATGCCCCAGACGTAATCATGTATAATTAATGCTACCACCTCATAGTTTTAATGAACCCCCAGAGTTGCACATAAAAGTGCACGCCTTCAGACAGATTAGGACTTTTAAAGCAAGTGGTGATGTAATCCCTCCCTTCTCTTTTTATTACAAGGGAATTCTTCCACTGCAGTTCAGTGGACCCAGGTGATATACCTATATAACATATCACAAGAGATGTCATTTGTGAGGCAATCCCATCATTTTGGCATTTAATAGCTCTTCAGAGGGAATGGTAAGTAGGATGCAAAAATTATAATTTTATGTAATTAAATGTATTGGTTCACTATTTCTGGGTCTCCTGATCAATTATCAAATTATTAACATGACAATAAAGGAGCATGATTTTGGCTCATTCATGTGCATGTGTGCATGTAGATGTATATATGTATATGTCTGTAGGCACATATGTGCATATGTGTGCAGATGAGTGTGTAAGTCAGAAGACAACCTAAGCTATTGTTCCTCAGATGCTGTCCACCTTCTTTTTGAGGCAGGGTCTCTCACCGGCCAGGAACTCACCAAGTAGGTGGGGCTGACTGGATGGCAAGTTCCAGGGACCCATTTGCCTTTGTTTCCTTAGAACTGAGATTACAAACTCATGCCACCATGCTCAGCTTTGTTATTACATGGGTTCTAGGGATCAAAATAAGATCCTTGTGCATGCAAGGCAAGCACTTTACCGACTGAGCTACCTCTGTAGCCCACTTTTTACTCATTCTTGAGGAATGAAATACATGCCTACAGAAAGAGACAGAATTAAGACTCCAGTATACAGTCAATGAGAATTTGGGGTCTCAGATTAGCATTTGGCTGGAAAGGAGAAAGAAATACATGATGGCATGATGGTCAGTATACAGCAGTAGGCTAAAGTACTAATGCAGCAAAGGGAGCCAGGGATGCACTTTAGGTCTGCTTCCCTTTACCTTCCAAGTCAGCTGGCCAGACTGGGCCTACCAGTGTGGTACATGTTTTACATCTAGGCATAAGGATTCAGCACTCTGGCAAAAGAGGGTCCTGAGGTTTGCACTAATCTACAATATTTACATTATACAGTCAGCAGTGATTCATGCAAATCTGTATTTTGAGAAACAGAAAGACAAAAAATTAAAATAAAACCAAATGGGAAGAGTGCAAATCAGTACATCTTTTTATTGATATGATGTGAATTTGCTTCATCATGTCCTTGGATTTGGGCCTAAAAATTAGTAAAATTTGAGGGTTAATTTTTATTTAGCATAGGCTTCTCTTCCTGTGCTTTTTTCACCCAGTGGCAATGGCTAAACCAGGGCCTCATAAATGTTTGGCAAGTGCAAACGCTGTACAGCTGAGCTACACCTGCTGTCTCTTGTTCTATATTCTTTTTTTTTTTTTTTTTTGTCTTTTTGGGACAGGGTCTCCCTGTAGCCCCAG
>NW_008349068.1:2387395-2392288 GCF_000622305.1 Nannospalax galili | reverse complement strand
TTTTTTGTCTTTTTGAGACAGGGTCTCCCTGTAGCCCCAGCTGTCCTGAAACTCACTATGTAGACCAGGCTGGCCTCGAACTCACAAAGATCTGCCTGCCTCTTCCTCCTGAGTGCTGGGATTAAAGGTGTGCCACCATGCCCCACTTGTTCTACATTCTTATATGGCTCAAATGGTATGAAGTTGGAGCATCAGCAAAATTCATTATTTTTACCATTATTTTCAAAGCAATTCAGTCATTTCCTAAACCCAGTTTATCATATTTCACTCATTATTCTATAAAGCAATATATCAATTTATTTGCTTTCTTCTCATCCACTCCTCAATATACCCGTGCATCAAGACTTCTTGTCTTAATTGATTTCCTCATTTAAGCTTAAACTGTCACATTTTAATTTTTCCCTCAAAAGACACTGAGTGAGTGGTGAGTATGGTTCAGTCACTGTCTTTAGTCTCCATGAGGGTGTTAATGATGACTTGGTAGTGTGAAGGTCTGTTACTGTGCAGACTAGTTAGTACCCCTGAGTTACACCCTCCCAATGGTGGCCAAACTCAGTTGTCATTTTGTTTGTAGTTGCAAGCTCTTCAGGACCCTATTCAGAGTCAGGCTCTGAATCACATTTATCTGGATGCCTTTGCATAAAAATAGCTCTCCCTTTAGAACTGCTGTAGACTGGAACAATTAGCTTAACCCTGCTGTCCCCTATATTTCTGCTGTCATAGTTGAAGAGGTGCTTTCAGAAGTTTCTGTGTATAACTTCTGGTCAGTGTACGATCTCCAAGCAGAATGATGATGTACTCATTCTGTCTGACCCTACCCTGAATAGCTATGCTAATTAGTGTTGCCTTGAACCTGAGAGAGTTGTTTTTTAAATGATATTATCGGAGGTATTTGGTCATTTAAACTGTCTCCTGTGATCACTGATGACTACTGACATTCATTCCGGAATGCTATCCCATTCAAATCATCATTCTTCAAAGCAGCTATTAATTTATTCATTTAAAATATTCCTAACATTTTCTTCTTCATTACTGAATCTAATAATAAATGTAGGTTTTAAGACATGTAGAAGCCAGGGAACAGTTTACCAATTTTGTCTACAATATTGAAGATAGGAAGAAGAAAAAAGAAATTAAAGCTCAAATGGCATGATTGATGACTTTTATAAAAAACAAAACAAAAACTAAGGGGCTAGAAGGAATATTCAGTTAAGTTCACGAACCTTTAGCTTAAGGGCTACTGTAATTTTATTGATATAAAATTATGAAACAGCTAATTTATACTTTATACCTTACATGATGGACAAAGAAAAATGAAATGTGACAATTTTAATTAACAGAACACATATTTGTGAGTGTTTTTTTTTTAAAGATGAAACTCAAGATAAGGAGAGCTCAGAACTTTACTTCCCCCAAGGTAGAGCACCTTCCATTTACAGCTTGGCTGCAATTTTAAAAAATATTTATTATGAATACTCTCCCCACCAAACAAGAGTTAAAGGCACGAGAAAAGAAAATTTAAAATGCTTAATTAATTTTGACAGCAACTGTACTAATATGAAGTACTAAATTCCCTGGTAAGACCCTAATAGTGACACTAGTGGAGGGCAGCCAGCAATGCCATATCTAAGATCTAAATACCAATTATTTGCTGTATTTACTATACCAGGCTCTATAACATGCCAAAAAGGATGACTTTGTGGCTTGAGCGTCTGGTCTTGAATTGCTGCATTCCCTAAGTTGCTCAGAGTAATTCACCCTCTATTTCCTGTAGGTCCTGGATATACAGACGTGTCACAAAATCACATGTGGACTTGTTCACTCGGGGAATTCCTCATTCATTTGGAGTAATGGATTGATCCTAAATCCTCTTTTCTTTTATAATTTCACCAAAGTCCCTACTGCATGCAGACTAATGTGTCTCCCCATACTGTAGGAGTCCCCCCCTCCATTCTCTACAGAAAATGTAAAGTAGCAAGAAATGGAATTACTTTAGAAAAGAAAACTACCTAATAACAAAAATGCAATCATATTAATTAAAGAGCTGAAGTCATATCCACCAGAACAAGATTGGTACAGGAGTAACTCAAACCATCCAGAGCTAGGTGAACTGGATGCCTTGGCCTCTCAGGAAATACAAAGTGAGAACTCTGTGACTGCTCCATGTGTTTGCTCTCCGTCTTTTATATGCTATGGGCATCATCTTTGAAAGTAAAGAGGCCCCAAGAGTTCGCAAAAAGAATGCTCCTTTCCTGTCCAAATATCTGCACTATATACCTTTCTAAAGAGCTGTACTTCAATACCTATTTTCTGAAGTGTATTATTTCTGCAATACTTACTGTCACCTGGGGAAACAAACAGTAGGGCATATTGAAGTCTTCACTAAAACAGCAAATTAAGTGAGATTAGAAATGCCATAATTAATTAGGCCAGCTCTCCATCACTTACAGGGTCAGAATCTATGCTGAGGAACAGAAATCTGCTAAGTGACTGATAAAGCTGTGTGACTAAAAAAGCAATATGCTCTGTGTCAACATCAGCATCCCACAAGTTCTACAAGGCATTAAACTTGACCTTTCATTGTTTCTTAGCACTCACTTCAGGTTCTTTTCTTCAATGAACAATTTTGAACACATTTATACCTTACTATACAATATATTGCTATGTAATGTACCAAAATGGTAATAATTTACATCATTTCAAGCCAGCATCTTATAAAAATGACATATTTTAACAGAAAAACATACTGTAATAACCCATTCCTAGATTGAATATGGAAAAGAAATACTTCCCAATATTATTCAAATGTTAATATGAAACAAATGTAAAGATAGGAATAGAGGTTTTAGGGGCAATAATTTAATAGAAAAATATAACCCATTTTTGAAAAGATGATAACATTTAAATGATGATGTACAAAGATTTGAAAACCAATCAGCATAGTTTAAAATATACAAGGGTAAAGGGGACAAAATGAATGACAAATACATCAATTATTAGAATAAAAAATGTGGCATTGTGGCTAATGTGGCTCGGTGGTTTATGTTTGCGGAGCACACACAAGAGCTTGTATCTGATCCCAAGTATTTAAGAAATGTGAATTAAACAGTAACACCACAGATAATTTGTAATGTAGTATGGAACGATTTATAATGGCAACAGTTTTTTATATAAAAATATTCTTACTTAACTTGCTTTTAAATGTATTTTTCTTGAATAAGAGCATATTCTTCTTTTAAGAAAACCTTATACAGATTTTTCCATTGTTTAAAACTAAAGAATTAAAAGCAGTGATTCTCAAACTGAAAAAGTAAAACCCAGCAATAACCTTTTATGAGAGGCAAAGAGATTTCTTTCATGATGAAAGAGTGATAGAGACTTTATATAAAAAAACATGACAGTGCTTAGAGGTTTCTAGTAAAATAGAGCAAGATAGATCAATGGCATTAAATTTTAAAAATTGTATACACTAATGTCACAAAAACAGTAAACAAAATATTAGGGAAGTAAATGGCCATCAATTACACAATGACAAGAGAACAATCCTGAGAAAGATAAAATTATCAAACAGTATATCTAACAACACAACCTGGGCCTGGGGTGGGGGAGAGAAGGATACAATTACAAGGAGACTGATAAATCCACCATCAAAAGGGGGTAGGGGGTTAGTCTACATTTCTCAATAACTGATAGCTAGTGTAGTCTGAAAGATAAAAGGCCTTTGAACAGAACAACTGGGACATTTGATATATAGGATAGAAATTGGCATCTAGAAAATTTTTCTAAGCAATCAAGACAAATAAGGAAAGCAAAATATAAAGAAATAATTTGATCATGTGCTAGAAATAAAACAAGATGAGTAGATATTAAGATTTATCCAACCATAATGCAATTACACGAAAATCAATACCCAAACTAGAAGTAAATACAAACTGCTACATGAAGAAAAAAAAAAGCTGTTTAAAGTTATGTTATCTAAATAATTCATATATGAAAGAACAAGTTATAATGGAAATTTTAAAAAAGTTTGAACTCCATGACAAAAGTACATAAAAGCATAAATGTTACAATAAAAAATAGAGACTGGAGGACTGAAAACAGGTGAAATAGCAGTGAGGGTTTTACAATGGAAGAGCTCTCAGGGGCCTTAGCTGAATCCAGTGCAGCAATAAGACACCAGGATCCCCCAAAATGTGATTCCAGGGGCCTGGAAGTTCACACAAGCACAAAATATTCACTCAAAGAAACAATCTCAAATGCAATGAAGCTCTAGATGTGACTAGGGAATATTCAGATAATGAAGAAGCAAGATAAATGATTCCACAAGGTGGCCATCTGCTAATTTCAGGATGAAGTGTTCTGTATAGGAAAAAAATGGTCTCTTCCCCTCCCCAACTCAACGGGCTTAAAAACAAGGAAATGGGAGGAAAGAGAGTTACAGATCAAGAATACTACAAGTTATGATAGGAAATTCAACATTTTAGTTTGACTGAAAACAAATCAACTCTTAATGGGGAGGGTATCAGGTGGTATTTGAAGAATTATCTATTCATTGTGCTACCTGAAATGCTGGTGTGATTATTCTGTTTGTCAGAGATGCTCACTGAGGTATTTACATGGAAATGTTATGATGTCTGGAAGATGCTTTGCAGTATTAACGAAATTTAAAATGAGGAAGAATAGGCTAAACAACATGGTCAAGTGCTGCTTATTATAGAAACTAGCTGCACAATGCCTAGGTATTTATTATGCAAACCTAAAGGAGTAAAAAAAAAATCCTGAAAATTGAGGAGCAAGCATAAAAATGGGGAAAAAGGACAAATATAAATGGAAGAAGTGAAATGAAATAGAAAATAAAACTAATGATAAAAGCACTAAAACCAAATTTGTTCT
>NW_008349068.1:2345890-2387377 GCF_000622305.1 Nannospalax galili | reverse complement strand
AGGAGGAGGAGGAGAAGGAAGAGGGAGAGCAGGAAGAAGGGAAGGAATGGGAGAGGGTAGGGGAGAGAAAAGCCTAAAGTAAGACTGATCAAGAGAAAGAAATCAAAGGGGAAGGACTAGCAATGAACAATAAAAAGAAGGAAAAGGGAGCTGGCATAAGGAAAGCACTGTGATTTTCCAAGTGATGTTGATTTTTATAAGTAAAATAATCTTAGAACTTCCTTTTTTCATACAATTTATAATTAGTTTGGGTATTCAGGAGACATGAATGTCTGCAGACATTTCAGGGTCTTTTAAAAATATTTTTTATATTGTTTATTATTTTTATTTTGTGTGTATGAGTGTATTGCCTGCTTGGATATAAGTGCACCCATGTCATGCGGTGTCCACGGACATCAGAGGGGGGTACTGGAGTCCCCTGGAACTGGAGTTATGGATGGTTGTTAGTGGCCATGTGAGTGCTTGGAATTGAACCTGGGTCCTTTGCAAGAACAGTCAGTGCTCTTAACTGCTGAGCCATCTCTCCAGTCCCTAGGGTCTTATTTCTATTCACTTTCTTCTCTTTTTTGGGGGGACCATTTGTGCATGTGTGTACATGCATGGGATGTGTGTGTGTGTGTGTGTGTGTGTGTGTATGATGTGATGTGTATCTGTATGTGTGTGTGGTGTGATTGTGTGTGCAGGTGCACATGTTCCATGGTGTGTTTGTGGAGGTCAGAGGTCCTAGGATATTAGACCTAACTGTTCATCTTTTATGATAAGGTCAGGTCAGCTGATCAGAAAGCTTCTGGAGAATTCTTGCATCTGCCTCCCATCTTCCTGTAGGAGCACTGGGATTACAAACCCATGCTGGCTTTACCTAGGGTCTGGGGATTTGAATTCTGGTCCCCACACTTGCATGGTGAGGGCTTTGCATATAGAGCCATCTCCCCAGCCTCTTGGAAAAATGTTTATGCTGATGAGACTGTGTGTCCTCTGAAGAACAAAGGATTCTGCTTTACAAGTATGGGTCTTTTCTCTCCTTTTTTTCTTTAATTGATATATTTTAACCTTTGGTTTAATTGCCCTTATACATCTAATCAATACTTTCAATGTTTTTTGAGAGAACTTTAGTAATATATTTTCCAGGAAAGTAAATGTTTCAAATATATTGGTCTGAAAAGTTTTACAATAATCCCTTCTGAAATTAATTATCCAAGCTACCAAGTAAAATATATAAAAACTAAAGAAAAACAAGCAAAAAGCAAATTTCCAAATAAAAGTGGAAACCAAAGGGGTGGAAAATAGGTATATACTATAGAAAAAAAATTAATGAAACCAAAGCTGATTCCTTAAAAATACAAATATCTACACTGAACAATCTAGAAAATAAGAGAAAAAATGTAAATTACCAATGTCAGGAGTATAAGCAAACAAGAATAGAATGTCCATAGACAGCTAAAGAAAATAAAAACAATATTCTATATGCCAATATCATATTTGACAACATAGATGAAATAGTCAGTTCTTTGAAAGACAGTAAGTATCAATAATGACCCAGTAAATAATGGAGGTATTTAATGGGATCCTTCTTAATAAGAAGAAATTGAATCTGAAATGAAAAATCTTGCCACAAAGACAAGCCCAGGGCCAAATTACTATACTTTAAGGGTTTCAAAAAATTTGATTTATTATTAATATTTTTATCTGGATGAGTATACTGCCTGCATGTATGTAAGTGCACCTATATCATGCAATGCCTGCAGGGGTCAGAAGAGGGCGTTGGATTTCCCTGGATCTGGAGTTACAGACAGTTGTTAGCTGCCGTGTGGGTGTTGGGAACCAAACCCAGGTCCCTTGCAAGAGTAGTCTCTGAAAGAGCAGCCAGCACTCTTAACTGCTGAGCTGTCTTTCCAGCCCCGATATACTTTAAATACTTGAGAAATCATAAAACCAAGGATACAAAAACTATTTCAAGAAGAGAGAACACATTCTAACTCATTTTATGACTACCGTTATCATGAAACTCAGACCGTACAAAGACATTACCTAAAGAAGAAAATGAGTTCAATATCCCTTATGAATATACATATAAAAATACTTTATAAAGTATTGGTGAATTAAATTTAGCAATATATACAAGGGATAGTAGATCTTAATCAAATGGACATATGCTTGGAATGTAAGACTGATTAAACATTAGGAAATCCATCAGTGCAATTTCCTTTGTTAGCAAAACAAAAGAAATAGTTGATTAAACATAACATGACTTCTGATTAAAAACTCAGAATGTTAGGCATGGAAGGCATCTTCTTTAACCTAACAAAAGGACTTGATCTGTGAGACCAGTACTAACATCATATTTCATGGTAAAATCCTCAATGTGTCCTCCAATGATGGGAAGGTGAAAAGTGTCTGTTCTCAATGCTTCAGTTTAACATTATACTTGGTCTGTATCAAGGTTCTAAGAAAAAAAAAGAGGGGGGATAAAATTTGAAGACTAGACATTAATAAGTAAAGTGATCTTTCTTTTTAAAGAAATAAAAAGTAATGGGTGAAGTCTCTCTCTCTCTCTCTCTCTCTCTCTCTCTCTCTCTGTCTCTCTCTGTGTGAGAAAAGACAATGAATCTCTAGGTAGATCATACATTTAAAATTTTATGAAAATGATAATAAAGTTTCTCAAAGTGACACAATTACAATTATAATTTGGGGATGAAGAAGATATTAAACAAATCATAAAAGCACTATACCTAAAGGAAAAGATAAGCGACATTAAATAAACTGCTCGTCAAAAATCATTACATTGAAAGTTAAATAATAAAGGATCAAGGAACAAAGAAACATTTACAAGGCACGTTTTTGTTGAAAAAAAAAATACAAAGAAAATCCAAAACTCAATGGAGATGAGGCAGCTAGAAAAATTCACTAGAAATAAGAGTAGGAGACCCAGAGAAGCTCTTTTCACAAGAATGTAATCATATGACTAATTAACATGAAAAACTGTTAAGCCATATTGATCACTAAGGATACAAAATAAAATCTGTTCTGAATCATGAACCACTATCCATATAGCCAACAGAATGGTGAAAGTAAAAGACAGAGTGAAGCGCTGGCCAGGATCTGGAACACAGACCTTTCACGATGCTGTTGGCACTCTACAGACATTTGAAAAACTGGTGATATGTACACTGTCTAAATTTGGCTCGTAGGTGTACAAACTCACCCAAATATTCTATCTACACCCCAAGACAAGACCCAAATGCACTCTGCAGCACCAGTGACAGTCCCAACCTGGAAACAATTCAGCTGTCCATCAATGGCACAAAGGGTAAAGAATTTAAGAAAAAAAAAATAATGGACTCCTTCATGAAAACAATGATCAATCAGGAAAAGTTACCAAGAGAAGACATATTCTAATTCTTTCTCTTTCACAATAATGACCGAGAGATATTGGCTAGAGAAAGTAAATAAAAAAATACATGTTAAGCATATTGTTTAAAGCTACAAAGGCAACCATCAGTCTGAAGAAAATCATTAACTGGTTAAAGTTATATAACAGGGAGGGGAGGTGGTGAGTCCTGGGCCTGATAAAACAACTATTCTGGCACTCAGGAGACTGAGGTGGAAAATGATGTTTGATGCTGGTCTGGGCTACATAGTAAGACTCCATCTCACAAGAACAGGGACTAGGGGAAGGTAAAGAGGCAGTGGGAGATAACTGTATGAAATTTTTCATTTGGCGCTGGAGATATGCTTATTGGTAAAGTACTTGACATACAATCATGAAGAACTGAGTTTGTATCTCCGGCACCCTTATAAAAATCTGGGAGTTGTGTTGTGTTCCTGTAATCTGAGCATAGGAAAGGTAGAGGCAACAGGGATCTGGCCAATCGATTTACCATTTCGGTAAGATCACGGTTCATTGAAATCTTACTTCGAAAAATAAGGTGGAAAGCAACTGAGGAAGATGCCTAACATCATCCTCTGACTTCCAAACAAAAACCACACACACACACACACACACACACACACACACCCTACCTGAGAGAGACAGAGAGAGAGAGAGAGAGACAGAGAGACAGAGAAACAGAGAGAACATTCCTTCATACTCCTGACACATATGTATTCACACACACACACAAGCATACAGAAAAGAAATTATTTATGGTAGCAAGTAATGAGTAGTTATTACATAAAGTCAACAGGTTAAGAGGAAGGAAACACATCACACATTTAGTTTAGTTACACCCAGCCACCTACAAACATGTAAAAACAGTAAGTTGAAGCAGGAGTTCTGGGGCTAGAACTGAAGAGAAGGCAGGAAGGCCGACATTTCATTTTATTACAACCTTTGGTTTTTCAAGAGGTACAAAGGCCATGTCTATCATAAAATTAATAGTTAAAATGTACCTGTGACAATCGCAAGACTCTGAGTGAGGGCTTGCAGAATTCTAGCTGTTTCTCAGCTCATCAAGTTGAGCTTATTGGCAAACTCTTGATTTTTAGGTAGTAAAATCTGAGGACAGAAAATCTTAGAAACCTTAAACATAAACAAGGGAAATGATCTTTGATGTTCTATTCAGTGAGAATCAACTGACTCTAAGAGGACTAAGCTTGGAAAGTCTTGCTTGGGTCTCTGGTAAGGCTGCAGTCATTTGCAGACTCAAGAGGCTGTCAAGCCTCCAGGAGTCCCCACACTGAAGAAGGCTCACAATGACTAGCAGCTGATGCATTCTAGAAGCTGGGGGCACTGCTCTGGCTGTCAGGCTGTCTCCACATGGTCCTTAAGACTAAATGAACTCAAGAGTACTGGGCTTCTCATGTGACAACTGCTTCTCCCAGGGAGATTGCCCTAGGGCATCAGGCAGAAGTTCTGTGTGACCTTTTCTGATTTAGTCTCAGAAGTCACACATATAGGCTGAATGCCACAGTTCCACAATGCCAATCTAGATTTAAAGGGGAAGGACTAGATGCCAGCTCTTGAGGGAAAGGCTATCAAAAAGACTACAGGTATGTTTTATAACTGTCACACTTACTCTATAGATTTTTTTTAAAGATGTAGATTTAAGCAAACTACTATAATTGTAAACTAATGAAGTCACATTTACTTTGAATTTATACCTTGATAGAATACTTACGTGACCCAAAATGGATTAAATATTATTCTTGTGATGGTAGAAGTCTAGAATTTATAGAAAGAAAAGTGGATCATTGGTTTATCTTTATAAAAGGAATATTCTCCCCTGATATTGTTGTACAATTTTTCAGAAATTATGAAAAATGAAAAAAAAAAAAAACAGGAAAGTAGAGGAGGACTAGACCGAAGGAAGAAGGGAATTAACAGGAAAAGGAGGAGCATCGAAGAGGGTGATGGGTAGGGGAATATCATCAAAATGCATTATGTACATGCATGAAAAAGTCATGATGAAACCCATTAGTAGATATAATATATGTGCTAATAAAACATGAAAATAAAAAAATTATGAAGAATGAAGTAATAGCCATTGAGAGACCCTAAAATACTCAATTGTTCTATCACATCTTAAAAATTCTGCAAGTTAGAATAGAATAGGTTATAAACATCCCAAGTTTTCAATGCCACATAACAAGTAGAATCCTGCTGGCTCCTAATTAGTTCTAGTTAAACATTTAAATATAGAAAAGCATCTTTTTGTAAATAAGCTACACTTTACCCTTAACTACTTAAATTGCCTTTTTGAAAAGTCCTGTGTGTGGTACACATCACTGGTTTCGTAGCGTTAAAATCAGAATGAAGTCATTTTTAATTATTAAGTCAAGCATCTGTGACTAGCACTTTAATGATTAGGTAAGTTTAACTTATGACAAATATAACTAATTACTTTCTATTAAAAGTGACTTTGAAGCTGGGCATTGTGGCACACGCCTTTAGTCCCAGCATTCAGGAGCAGAGGCAGAGGCAGGAGGATCTCTTGAGATGGAGGCCAGTCTGGTTTACATAGTTCCAGACCAGCTGGGGCTACAGGGAGACCTGTCTCAAAAATTCAAAGAAATGATTTTTTTTCTTGGTTGAAAGAAGTTTAAGAAACCAAATCTGTAGAACTCGCTTCAGGAAACCCAATTCCAAACATGCATCTAAAGCATGCTAACATTTGTAACACTAATGGAACTGATAATGATGTGGAATTCTATCTGTCCTCTACTAAGATATGCTCCTAAATATGGAAAGGGTAATTAACATAGCAAGATATAATTTATTAGCCAGAAGTTTTAGACATTCTTGAAGTCAACAACCAATTAATGGGGTTGTTTCATGCATTGGTGGCCAATACTTTCCACTGACTTCAGTTATTTTGTTAGTTGCATGAATCTAATCATATATGAGAAGATTCAACAGCTGAGATTGTAGTTCACCAGACAGCTTTAGACCAGGACTGTACACAGGAGTGTTCAAAATTTCAAGTAAAAATTCTTTAGATTTAACTCTTTCATTACTCTTTTTTTCAGAACTCGGTAGGCAATTATAACTAAACCATTTAGTGCCATGAAGTTACATGGAACTGAATGTCAAAAAGATAGCTCTCTCATTAGACACAGGACATCTTAGAAGTTTAATTGGTATGATGTTTGTGAATAATTATATGAATAATTAAAATTTTCATAAAGTATAATACCTAATTTCACAGCTTAAAAATATAAGCAGTTATTCATTGTCATGGGATAGTGTATTAATATTTATTTTGGATGAGTATTACTTTTTAAAACATGAAAACTGAAATCAGGTTAAAATCTGATCCATAGTTTGAATATCATAACAAAAAGCTAAAGAGTGTGTTCAAGAAAAAATTAACTTTTGATGTTCAGGAAAATGTTATTCTTGGAGTGTCCTGGGTATTTTCAATGTTGTTTTAGAAAAAAAAAATTCTTTATCAATGGTTCTCATATGGTTAAGGCAACTTGAGTCAATATTTTTAATTCATTTATAATATAGAATTAGTAATATAGAAATAATTTTGTATCAAAAAATAGAAGTTTCTCAAATTTTTGTCTTTAATTTTACTTTATGAGTGTTTTGCCTACATAGAAGTATACCACATGCATGCAATGCCTGTGGACACCAGAAGAGGGTATGTGATCATCTGGAACTGGAGTTATGGAAGGCTGTTAGTTGCCATGTGGGTTCTGGGAACTGAATCAGGGTTCTTTGCAAGAACAGACAGTGGTCTTAACCACTGAACCATAGTTCCAGCCTGAGGAGTTTCTCTTTTTCTAGGAGAGAGTTTGAACTTTGAACTCCCACATGCACATAAATGTTACTTAATAGATAGATGGTTCAGGATTTTTCTTTTCTATATGGGACTGAATTGAACATACTAAGTACACTTTCTTTTCTAAAAAATATTTTATTATTTTTATGTGTATGAGTGTATTGCCTGAATGTAAGTAAGTGTACCTGTGTCATGCAATTCCTGTGGAGGACAGAAGAGGCTGTCGAATCCCCTGGAACTGGAGTTACAGACAATTGTTAGCTGCTGTGTGGGTGCTGGGATTCAAACCTGGGTCTTCTTCAAGAACAGCCAGTATTCTTAACCACTGAGCCATCTCTCCAGCCCAGTATACTTTCTTTACATGAATTTTAAGCATTTTTTTCCTTGCTAAAACTAATATTTTATTTTTATTTTATGTGTATGAGTGTATTGCCTGCATGTATGTAAGAGCACCTGTGTCATGCAATGCTCATGGAGGCCAGAAGAGGGCATCAGATCCCTTGGACCTGGAGTTACAAATGGTTGTTATCTGCCATGTGGGTGCTAGGAATCGAACTCGGGTCCTTTGCAAGAGCAGCCAGTTTTCTTAACCACTGAGCTGTCTCTCCAGCCCACATTTTTCTTTTATGCAGGCATAGCTAATCATTATAATCCAAAGTTCACTTTTACTATGAGCAATGAGAAGAAATCTGTGTAAACAGTAACCAAAGTTTGCTACTTACAGATTTCCTATCACTAAGGCAGAAAACAGTGTAAGATAAAATTCACTACTTTTCTTAAAGCTCCTGAATATATTTTGACTATGAAATTTTATGTGAAATATCAGTAGGCTTAGACAGAGCAGTCATATTACACTATATTACGGATAATACTCCATTTAAGCTATAGTGAAGTATAAACCATCCTGTTTTAGAAAGGTCATCCTACATGACTCTCTTCATTCAAGAGTCATAATGAAAAAATTATTTATTAATGAGTTTGACATATAAAATTATACCCATTGTAATTTTTGCCTTTGGGCACTAGAACAGAATTGAAAACATTCAAAGGGCTACTTAACAATTACAAAAGCAGTCAGCAGCATATAAATCACAATTATTCTGAAATGATACACCAAAAAATGCAATTTAAACTGATAATGTATCATTTAATTATATTTTGGTGTAGAGTAACATTTGTCTAAAAGACCTAGGAAAACATGAAGGCTTGAAAGACTATTACTGTTAACAATTAAATTGGAAAGCTGAAGTGTGTGGTGTTTGAACTATTAGGTGAGTCTTTGGTTGCTTCCATTTACTGCTTGTAGCAAGTCCATGCTCTGAACATTTGTAAGTTTTGTGATGTGTAGTAGAGGAGAGAGCCCATTTATAGGCATTTCGAGAGCTCACCAGAAATGACTCTGAGGGAAGAACTATGAACTTGGTACCATTCCTATGCAGATAGGATGCATGGCGGATAGTATAGGATAACTCTCATTAAGTAGATAAGCAAACTATCATTAAGCCCTGCTTCCAAATCTACTCAGAATTATATAACTACTACACAGCAACTTTAAAGACCTAAAATGATTGGGATATCTTGATATATATGAGCATGTTACATAATAAATATAATGCTTAGTGCAAAAGTCAGAAAAATAAATGTCCTTTTGGAAATCTTTTTTTTATTCATGTGCTATTTTCATTTAGAAAATTTGCAGATTTATAAAATCATTTTAAAAATGCTAAACTGGGAATTTTTTGAAACAAATAGTCCGAAAACAATCTTAACTTATCAAGGAGAAGCTCCATAAATGATGTTGCCACCTAACAGAAAAATAAACCTGTTTTCAAATAAGGAAACAATGAGAACTTAAGATACACAAGCTCCTAGACTGTCTACAAAGATCAGCCATGCCACTGTTTGCCTGATGGTACCGAAATGTCCTCTCTCTAGATCCTCTCTAAAATAATGAGATCAAGAGGCTGATATGTATGCATGTTCTGAAACTTGTCCCCTATAGCTTCAACTTGTTTACAGTCAATGAAACTGAAAAGGCACTAGGGATAATTCTTCTTATTCCTTCTCTGGAAATGCTCCAGGTTTTGTATTCAAAATATCTCTTTAAGTTACAGATGTTATACATGTGCTTAGGACTTTTTAATGGTTTCCTGTTCTAATACTTAGTGTAAAGGAAACAAAATATGGACAATGTTTGCTCTTTTAGGGAAAGAGGGGAAAAAAGAAACAAAGAAACCTAATCAGGTCTAAAAATGAGCTTATCCTACTTTGTACAAAGAAAACAGAAAAAGTCTAGGGAAGATAAACTAATTTCAACCAGTTTCTGCCTACCACATATACACTAACTCAATTTAGATTGATTTGATAATGTCTACAGACTTACTACCAAGATACAAGGTTACTCCATACATCTGGACTATTTTTTTTTCTTCCCCAAATAGCACAAGATGAAATGTTGTTTAAGGTCCTTTTAATTTTATTTTTGTCCTATTTTGATTTCGTACTTCAAAGCAAATAAGACAAGATTTTTGACATCTTTTCAAAATTTAGCACAGCAGGACATCACTAGAACCAATCTTCTTTATATAGAATAATACAACTTTAAGTAATAGGATGGTGAAATTTTAAGAGAACACACTCTGATTTACTGGAAAATCGCTGTCTATACAAGACAGGAATAAAAGAGGAGCTTTATTTTATACTTATTTTTAAAATGGCCAATTTTTATTTATAAAAATAACAGTGAATTCAGATCTGGGATTACAAACAGGTGATTGGAAGAGCAACTAAAAAATCAAAATTTAGCTTTTATTTTCTATTACTTTTATTTTTGCTGATAGTATTTGCATTAAATTTGTGGATAGAGTTTGCAATATTTTAAAATATTAAAAATTTAAAAAGTTATTCAGGACGGGGGAAAAAAATCACTAATGCTCCCTGAAATTTATTTCTGTCAGTAAAATACGCTGTTATACTGAACATATCAAAAGCAGGACATTTAATCTATTTGACTTGTTACTTTTCAAAACTCTATCTCATCGTTACCAAATAGAATTAGAAAACTAAATTAAAAAAATATGGTTAAAGCAAGTAACTATGTTCAATTCTCCTACTTATTTTTATAAAATATGACATATTTAAACCTTAGCATCTTCACTAAATTATATTATAATTAAAATCCATTGACATGAAGACAAATTGATTTCCTCTTATACATTAATAAGTAGTCTGAATTATTTAAATTATCAAACCTAAGTACTCACTTATAAAAATTGCAAACATTCTTTTAATGTAGAATTATTACATTATTTCTACTAATGACTTATGGTCAGAAACATTATTATTAATTTATTTAATTTCTTTATAGCAACATTAATTAAAAGTGTAATGTTTATTATGTGAGATGACATATGTTCAAAAGAAGAAAGATAAACCAAGAACCAAGACATGATTCATTTACAAACTGAATAAAGAACAAAAGTATGGATGATTCAGTAACCAAACCCACCTTGCTTTATTCAACATTCTATTGATAATATGCAGTATTTGTTCTATAATAGGGAATAAATTGGTTATTAATTTCTTCCACTAAAATATCTTTATTTCCATCCAATTGGTAAGAGAACTTCTGCCTAAAATACAGAAAAATTATCAATTATAAAAAGAAGAAAACCTAGCCGGGCGTGGTGGCGCACGCCTTTAATCCCAGCACTCGAGAGGCAGAAGAAGGCGGATCTCTGTGAGTTCAAGGCCAGCCTGGTCTACATAGTGAGTTCCAAGACAGCTGGAGCTACAGGGAGACCCTGTCTCAAAAAGACAAAAAAAAAAAAAAAAAAAAAAAAAAAAAAAAAAAAAAAGGAAGAAAACCTAAAAAACAAGATAACAAGATTGCCCAGCAGTGGGATAAACACCACAGAGGACCTGAAAACCGAATAACACCATAAACTAGTAAGTGGAGCTCAAGCCATGGACCTGTTGAACTCTGGGAAAATAGGTTGAGGGATGCCTGTGGTGGTCTGGAAAGACTACCAGAAGAAAGCAGAGACAGCATTCATGAAGCAATGTCCCTGGAGACAACACCTGGTAACATGAGAACTCGTGCTGTTAGATGTTATATCTCAAGTGACAAAGAAAACACATTGAAAAAAATAAGCATCAAGAGTGAAAAGAAGCTACACATCACCCACCAAATAATGAAAATAAAAATTTATCAACAACAGGTGTCCCATACAATAAAAATCTTAAAGGAGGCTACAGTCTGTGTTAGAGCTAATTAAAAACGTCTTCAGAAATTTGCAAACCTATGTTTTATAGATCCTCTCTCATAAAAATTGTTAAAAGAGTAAATACAAATAAGAAAGTAAGTTTATTAGAAGAAATAAGTGACAAAAACAAACATTGCTCAAATTAGTGACTGAATTTTTGACTCTTTATAAAAGATGAACTTATCGGGGCTGGAGAGATGACTCAGCAGTTAAGAGCAGTAGCTGCTCTTGAAGAGAACCTGGGTTTGGTTTCCAGCACCCACATGGCAACTAACAACCATCCATAACTCCAGTTCCAGGGATCCAAAGACCTCTTCTGACCTCCTTGGGCACTGTATGACACAGGTGCACTTACATACATGTAGGAAATATACACATAAAATAAAAATAATAAACAAATTTTAAAGATATATCTACAGACAAGTAAGAGAGTACTGGCAAATAAATAGAGACTGTAAATGCTGACATTCATGTTTGGCAAGCAAAATTCTGAATGACAAAAATTTATTTGAAAATTAATTATTTATAATTATATGTTTGTATCTACATAAAAATGCATAAATGGTGATAAACCACAAAATAGAAAGATTTATTTCAAACAACTCTTGATTATAATACTTCAGTAGTACATTTTTTATAGCTGGTAGTAATAGTGCTGCTGTTATTTTGAAACTTTTAAAACTGTAGAATAAATCAAAAGAGCAATCATGATAAAGTTAATAGTAATCAAGACTTTCAGGGTTGAAGTGAAGCAATTAGAAAATTAAAGAAATTAAATTCTGAATGCTAAAGATGAATTACAGATATTGATTTGAACTCAAGATTCTAAACACACACATTCATATGTTGTCTATGTCTAGTGAAAAAATGAAGTAGGTGTGAATTACTTTCAGAGTAATGGTACATATATAATGCCCAGTTTTGGTCTCTGGTACCATTTTCTTTGGGACTATTTGGGGGTAAAAATGATGCTGAATTTGAACAAAGAGAGGCACAAAGTCACCTAAAGAAATCTTTCTGTTATAGAAAGCAAGAAGGTTTATAAAAATTAATATTCATGTCATGAACTCAGAAACTACTCCTGAGGAACTTTGGCTCAGCAAATTTGAGGTGTGAGACTCATCATGAGTGGCATATACTACATCTGTGATGGTTTGAGTATACTTAAGAAAGAAGCTAAGGAAGCAGGCCATCATTTCATATCTCCATGAAGTAATTGATTAGTTTGAAAATCAGCCTGGTATAGCAAAAAGTAAGCATGTTCTCCATGCTACTAGTGTGTATGGCATAGAATATTGTGGAATGTGGTATATCATGTAGGAAGAAACCAAAGAATTAAAAATATACTATAACAAATAAATACTTCAAGATAAAATGATCAGTTATTACTATTTCTCTATAACTAGACATAATGCCAAAGTTAGCCCATGTATGATTATGTCTGATTCCAAGTAGAACATACTTATGTTTGGATGGATGAGATTGTCACTACCTTAGCCCATTAACCAAACTCAGATCACTAATGGTGAAAAACAAAAGGATATAATGTGTTTTCTAATCTGATACGTTGAAAAATAGATTTCCCCTATGATATAAACTTGATAAAAATGTTAAATTTAATCAAGCCTCTAAGTACAACATCCAGTTAACTGGACACACAGAGATTATAGGAGCAATCCAAATAATTTCACAAAAAGACAATCAAATCCATAAAAATGACATACTCAAGGACACCTGGTTGACATCATGATCACAGAGCTATAAAAGACATAGTGATGGATGCAGTATATGGCACTGAAGTAAACTCTCATTTAAAAGAATAGTTTGGGGGCTGGAGAGATGGCTCAGCAGTTAAGAATACTGGTTGTTCTTGCAGAAGGCCCGGGTTCGAATCCCACACCCACATGGCAGCTAACAACTGTCCATAACTCCAGTTCCGGGGTATCCAACAGCCTCTTCTGTCCTCTGTGGTCATTACACGACACAGGTGCATTTACCTACATGTAGGCAATACACGCATACACACATAAAATAAAATTAATTTAAAAATATTTTTAAAAACCCAATAGCTTGAAGACAACTGTGGTATCTAACATGGATTATGGCTTAGATGATATGTAATTATTTCTAGTTTCATAAGACATGATAATGCTATATTTACAATATAGAATTTTTTTTTTTTGAGGTATGTGTTTAAATTTTCTGGTGTTTTGAGACAGGTTTTCCTTGTAGCTCAGTTGGGCTGGAACTCAGTACGTAGACCAGGTTGGTCTTGATTTCACAGAGATCCACCTGCCTCTGCCTCCCAAATGCTGATATCAAAGGCATGTGCCTCATGTCTTAATTTCATGTTGAAGTCTTGATGAGTTGCATGTCAGTTTCTATTTTGCATTTGTGGTTGTTTGTGGGTACCACTTACTGACATCACAGCTAAATATGACTTCAAAAGCCAAGTGAGGTGGTACAGGCCATTGATCTCAGCACTGGGAGGCAGAGGCAAGAAGATCTCTGTGAATTCTAGGACAGCCGGGTCTATAGCTCAAGTTCCAGGCTAGCCAGGGCTACATAGTGAGAGACCCTGTCTTAAAACAAATGAACAAACATGACTTTACAATTCCAAAGGGAACTGGTTTGTGAGCAGGATCTGGGTGATCTAACACCACAGCAAGAAGGAGAGAGAGGAACCCCAGTTTCTTTGATCATTCCTGTGACTCTAAGGAAACTGGCCCAAGGATCCAGTGTATTCTGTTACAGGTGGACATCACAGGACATAGGATGAATTAACTATTTCTTTTTTTGCAGGACGGATATTAGTTACCCTATGAATGAGGCAGTTCAGAGTCTACAGATACAACTATTTGTTGAGGTGCTATGCAAAGTCCATCTACTTTTGACATGGGGAACTTGAAGTTTGTGAGAATTTGAGATGCCTGTTGCTAGTACTGGGGAACTACGAGAGTATCGCGGTCTAGTTCAAGTATAGTGCCCCCTCTTAGGGTGAAGCCTCCAAATCCAGCCAACATATATGTCAGGCAACTCAGGGTAAGTATCTAGAGCAATTTCAGTCAATTCTGCCTGTGAAATTATAATATTTATAATCCATCTCAAATTTCTTTGACAGGAAATGGCAAAATGTATTATGTGCTAAATTTATCAATGAGAATAAAAACAAATAAGATTTGTAAGTTTGAATCAAAAAAAGAAAAGCCCACCTATACCAATGTTTGTCAGAAACATAACCCAACAGATATATGATCATAATAATTTTCAACATATTTGACCAACCTATTTAAATACATGCTACCTATATGCCCTTCATAAGAATTATACCTACAATTAAATTACACCAAGAGACTAAGTGAAGAGATAGAAAAATACACCAGAAAACTATTAGTCAAACATATGTGGCTTCAAATATATCAGAAAAAACCCACAAAATTTAATATGAAGTTACTAATACAAAGAAATTTCAGACAAAAAGATTGATAGAAGTATGTCACAATTATCAAGTACAAACAAAAGAAAATGGCCTCAGCATATATGAAACTAATCTCACAGATTAGAAACAGAATTTGACAAATTGATAGCCCTTTGGGGAAATGCAGTCCATTCAGAAACTGGCAGATGGAGACAAACAAAAAGTATGTATAAATTGAGAATATTTGAAAAAGAATGAACAAGCTTGAAGGATCAGAGCAACAAATTAGAGGTACATATTCAGGTATTCATATATTAAACTTTCATAAAAATCAGTCATATACTAGGTCACAAAATATCACTACAAATTCTAGGAACTCAGCATCAAGTAAGGCTCCTTATATGTAAACAATGCAATTCAATTAGTGGTGGGGACACAGCCATATATTCGGAAAATTTTTAATGCTCTACCAAAGAACCCAGAGGGTTGAAGGGAAGTAATGACGATACTCACAGCATTTAGATAATAATTGACAAATGAACACAAGGCGTATCAGAAATGATGGCACATGTCGACAGTAGCAGCTGTATATTGATTAGAGAGTGTAAGTATATTGATTTAGAACAAGAAGTTGCAAATGAGTTCTGCATATAAGAAGCTAGAAAAAGAATTAAAGGAGACACTAAAACTCATTCTCCTGTTAAAGGAAATAAACTTAGAAGTTCATAAAATTGGAAAGTAAGAATGAATAGAGTGTACCAACAAAATAAAAAAAAGGGTGCCTTTGAAAAAATTTGTATAATCTAATAATGTGCACAAATCTTCATTAAGATTGATTAGAGATAGAAAACTAAAAACAGATGTACCAATTAGCCATATGGAGGATGAAGGAGAACAGAACTATAATAAAGAAGAGATTATCTTAATAATTTAAGGGTATACCAATCACTTAACATTTAATATAGACACTGGGCATTCTAAAAACTGGCAAAAAAACCAATTTTTTTCTAGACAAAATAAAAAATTTTCATACGCTCATCCTACCTCCATGTAAACCATAAAATAAAAGCCCCAGAATGAACAGGTGAGTTACTAGAACCAAGGATCCTGAATTCAACATATATTGCTTTGAGAGTGGGAGGAAACACAGGGAAGGGTTCTTATTTTGTGTTTACCTAAGGCCTATAAAACATGATCTTTAATGTAAAATACAAGAAGGACAATTCAAGAAACAAAACTTCAAAGTGCAGAAAGTGAATATATGTGAAGGACTCAGTCATAAACAGGATATCTGTATCACACACTGTCCCCCCAGTGCTCAGAAAACATTGTGAAAGAGGGACAGATTTTAAGAGACAGAGGTCAAGGAGGACTGGGGCTAAACAGCATCTTCTAGACATGACAGGACCACTGTACTTAGAGACTCAGAGCAGCTGTGATTGCCTGCCTCAGACCTACACAAGATCAAGCCAGTCAACTTTTCATCACGGATGTATGAGGGGGTCATATGAGCCCCCACCCCTCACTGAGGAGCTATCAACAGTTGATGAGGTGCTAGGGAAAGGAGAGTCAGTTTTCTTTAGGAGTCATGCCTGGTAGGTTAGCCATGCTCCAGTGGATCATCCCATACCCATGAGTACATGGGCAGTACAATTAGACTCAGTGGATTATTTTAAAAAAAACAAAGGGGACATGAAATAAAAAGGGTAATGGGCAGGGAGTGATCAAGGAGGAGTTGGGGGGAGGAAGTGGGAGTATTATCAAAATACTCATACTTTGAGTATGAAATTCTCAAAGAATAAATAAAAATAACATTGTTTAAAAATATATAAAACTAGCTCAGTAACATATACAACAATGCCCCAAGTAAAATATTGTAACTGAATTCAGCAAGGTATAAAACAGATACCTAAAGGGCAGGAATGGCTTTACAGTAGAAAATGTAAATCAGGCTAGGACACAGGGAGAAAAGTATTGATGATGCACAACGTCTACAGCAATACAAGGGGGATTACCCGCCAAGGAAACAGAAATCACATTTGATAAACATAATGCATTACACATTTTAATGGGTATTCCAGTGATTGATTACTCATCCAAAGGAAAAAAAAAACAATAAAATAAAAATAAAGAACCTACACATGAAAGAAAATGATTAGATTTTAAAAGTTCACATGAAAATAACTGGGAAATATTATGACTCATGGCAGAAATAATTTCATTAAATACATGAAGCATGATAAGAAAAAACTAGCAGAGTAAAAAATACATTAAAAAAACTTAAAAACCTAACCACAATAAAAAATAAAGTCAGAGAGATAAAAGACAAGTAGGGATTATGAATGGTATTTCCAATGCCTGTAACAGTAACATGAATATCTAGTGTTCAAAATAAGCCTATGAAAAGAAAGCAACAATAAAACAAGATAAGTTTCCTTCCTTTCCTTTTCCCCCCCCCCCCCCCTTCCCCTGCCCCTTTCCTTTCCATTTTTATTTTTTTGGACACAAGATATCACTGTGTAGCCCAGGCTGGCTTCTAACCCCCAATTCTCCTGCCTCGGCCTTTGAAGTGCTTGTGCTAGAACTGCAGGAGGCTATGTGTTGCTTTTCTATTAAGACCATTTTATGTTTTCTTCCTATTACAAGTCTGGGTTTGTCTACTACTTTGATTTAGGGGAAGCTACTCCAAGCCAGTTTCAACTTTTCCACTGTATTTTTGCAACTTGAAAGAGATAATGAACTGTTTGGTAGTGTAGACCTGTAAGCTCGGCACACTTCAGGTCAAGGGTTCTGAGTTCAAGCTTTGCCTGGGCAACTTGGTGGAATACTGTTAAAATAAAATGTAGAAAGAAGGCAATGGTAGATTACTTGTCTAGCATGTGTGAGACCCTAGATTCACTCCCCAGTAGCATATGTAGACATCATAAGAGAAATAATGAAAAACTGAAAACAATTGATTTAGAACAAGAAACATTGTAACAATGAAAACAGTCATGTTTTATAGACAGGATTCAAGTCACTGTTGATTTCCCATCATGCTGTGCTGATTTATATTCCCTCCAGTGAGTATGTAAGAACTCCATATTAATTGCAACACCTTTCTTATTTTACAGATGTAGAAACTATTCCTGGTAACTAATTACCTTTTTCCAAGGCTAGAAACTTCAGTTTCTCAGCATAGATGAGTAGGCAGTTCTCTCGGGTGTGAACTTACAGGTATATAGTTGCTGTTGTTGAACACATTGTATTAACTCAGAAAGAAATAACCAGAATTATCTGTAGTTGAGAGTTTTCTGCTTCACTGATTACTCAATCAGTACAGCCTTCCAGGAAAGCCAGGATATTGCTAGCTTTCATGGAAATGCCAAGTACCTTAATGGCTGAACCAGAAACACTTTCTCTTCATGCTTGATGTTAACCATACAACCAAATGTCGGGACTCCTGCCAAACAAAGAAATGCTGAAAGGGCAGATTGTTCTGCTGAACACAATCAGATTAAGATTAGTGACTCTGCTGAATGAGAGCAGAGTAACACACACAGACTCCGTGGTGGGCTGGCTGGGACTATCTGTTCTTGCATTTGGTCAATGTCAGCTAGTGTCTTGAGAGACATTAATTTTCCTAGACCTTAGGGAGTCTGTCCTAAACTATTGTTTCTGTGGCCTGAGACATATACTGTTTTCTAGGGAGATGGTTCATTTTCTTTTTTGTTTCTATCATTGTTGTGAGTTTGGCTACCTCCCCTGTGTGACTGATGATAAATATGATTTATTAAATGGGAAATGAATCAAGATATATACTCATGTTTTAAGTTATACATCATATCAGAATATCTTCAGTGTCAGCAAAATTATGTGATTGACATAAAAATTATGAAAAATTACAAATTTGCGTTTCATCACTTTTAAAAAATAGAATTTCTATTTCTAGGTCATGTTTTATTATGTTTTGGGGAGGCAGGGATTAGGTTCCATTATTTTGGTTTTTCATAGCTGTGTAATTTCATGCAAAATGGCACAGATAATTTGCTTTAACAATTCTGGTGTTATTTATTAATTTGTTAAATACATCATGATCTTTTCCTTCTATTTGCAGCATTTTTGAATGTATACATGAAAATGATATTTCTTGAAATAATTGAGTCTGTTTCTGTGTTTAAGCAACTTGGCCCCCACAGATCAGGTCTAGCCATTTTTTATAACCTGATTTCACACTGGGTTCACATTGCCTAGGAAATCTGTCACATAGAATACTTTCACAGATTCTGATTCAACTGACTGGGTCATAGCACAGTAACTGGTATGCTTTTAAACTCCTCTTGCTTTATAGTTACGGTTCTTTCCATGGGTCTTTGAAAAGGAATAATTTCAGAATTCTACTCTGTTAAGTATGTTCAACATTTTTTGGTACATTCTTGCTGCTAAGAACATGCTTACTGAATTATACCACCCTTCCCTTGAAGGCCTATATCAAGCTTTCTTTCACCTTGAAGCTCCCTTCACCTCCCCATCACCAATCTCTTCTCTAAACTAGTAACATTTATTCACTGCCATTATTGACTATTCATGCTTGGCTTTGGGCTCTGGGTATGACTCTATGGGAATGGAAGGTCAGTCTTCCCTAGGCTGGAAGCTACTGCTCCTCCACTAGAGTTATGTCAAATATCTACAGACTATGTCCCCCACCTCTCATTGCATGGCTGAAATAAACTGGCCAAACTGGGCCAGGAAGACTTTTTCACTGAGCCAATAAAACTTCTCTAGAGCAAAAAAGCATTAGTTATTCTTGGCAAATGAGAAAACCAGAGTTATTAGTTAGCAGCTTACATATTGCCCTGTGTTGAGGAAACTGGTCTAGGCTAAAAATCTATGAAAGAATGAAGCAAAGGCAATTACCTGAATCTCTATTTTTCCCAAAATCTAGTTCCATCTCTCCTTTCCCATAATGCAAATTTTCAGTACTCTATAAGATAACACGAAGCATTATGCAAAAAGGTATCTATATTTTTATTGAAAATTTGTGACTTTCAGACAATATAATTTGATAGTATTTAGATTCCCTCCTCTCTCCACATATCAGCTTATTGCCCTCACCCAATTTAATGTACACACACACATACACATACATATATATTATATAAGTCCTATAGAATCAAATATATGTCTCCAAATGTCCTCACTGTGGGTCCATCCACTAGAGCCTGGTTAAGGTATGAAGAGTTCTATGCTTCAAAGAGATTGTCTCTGCCCCTCTCACCAGCCATCTGTTGACACAATTTCCTTAGGTGGGATTGGAGCTTCTTACCCACTTTGGCATGTCTGTGCTGGGATTTAGTCTGATTTGGGCGTGCATGGGACTTGTGCATGCTGTCACTATTGCTGTGTGTTCACACGAATAACCAGCTATCTGGAAACTCTGTTTCCTTGTAGTCATCCACTCTCTCTGGCTCTTACAATCTTTCCACTCCTCTTCTGTCATATTTTTTTAACTGGATCATTTAAAATTGTTCTTTTGCAACTTGAAATTAAAAGAGCTCTTTAGTTGTTATTAGTTAACTCTCTATGTATTCGCCTCAATGTGACTGTACATTACATTAAGTACTGTTTGCTTTGCCTCCAATTTCCTTCCAACCAAAAACAAAACAAGTTTCTGCCCCCTTCCTTCTACTAAAATTGCCCTTACAAGTTCATCAATGACTTCAAAGTTTAGAGAGATATTTTTGATTTCTAAGCATCATTTTTTTTTACAAATTCATCTGCATATCAGAGACTAGAACACCCATCTACCTGACTACCCCTACATGAAAGAAGGAAATATCTTTTGTAGATTTTTCTCATTTCGACTCTCTCTCTCTCTCTCTCTCTCTCTCTCTCTCTCTTTCTCTCTCTCTCTGTATGGTACTGGGAACTGAACCAAATGCTTCCCACATGCTAAGCATGTGCTTTACCAGTGGGTGATGAAGCCAATCCAAAGATCTGTACATTATAGATTCCTAAATATTCCTGCCATTTATTAGTTATGTGCCTCATTTCTTCGAGCCTTATTTCTCTATCCTGAGTATATTTCACTTCCTTATAAATAAGAAAGTAATAAAAAATACCTCCTACTTTACAAAATGAGGATTAGGTAGAATATATTTAAATTACTGAGAATAGTTACTGACACAAAGTATGGAGATGTATGGTTTGGAATGCTATTCCATCACTGTCCAAGTTTGCATGCAGAAAGGAATCAATTCACATCTGCCTTGAATCATAACAAATTTCTATTTTTCTACCTCTATTTGATCCTTGCAGAGTTGAAGCTGTATCCCTTCCATTTAAAAGCCCTTTTAGTCACAACAGGAACTGTACCCATGAAATTGCAAAATACACTTGCCTAAACAAGACCTACATAATGACCACACCAACTGACATGCTAATGGAGATGAGGGAATTTTACAAGTCCCTACCACCAGATGAAGTGCTAAAGAAAACCAATGCTTCTGAAAGTGGAATGAGACCCCTGATGGGTTATGCAATCCCAAGTGGTCATCCCTAAATTCATGTATATATGATAACAATAATTTATCATATATATGATATATATATATATATATATATAGAGAGAGAGAGAGAGAGAGAGAGAGGGAGAGAGGAGAGAGGTCATGCATCTGAGAGGGAGTGGAGGGGGAGGAAACAGTTAAAGGGTTAAAAGGGAGGGGTGGGAATGATGCAAAAACAGTGTACTCATGTATGACGTTTTCAAAAAAAAAACTTTGATGTCCTGCTTGTAACATGAAGTCAAACTCACATATGTACTGACTCTGGTCCTCTGTGGCTTAGTTTTTCATCTCTCACTCAGCAAGACTACAGAATTTATAATTACATGGAAAATCATACCATCTTTCACATTTCTATCCTTATTGTTTTAACCTTTTGGATAAAATGCATTTCCTCATGATTTGGCCTGTTCACCTTCCATTCATCCTTGAAAGCTTAGCATTTCTGAAAGAAAAATTACCCCATCAAGAATTATTTGAAATTCCCCTATTAGTTTTCCATAGATTTTCCCGAACAGAGAAAAATCATAGCACTTGCTATACTGTATCATGATTTTCATTTACACAGGAAATGGATGGGAAAGAGGCACATGAATGCCAGCTCCTTGGAGGCAGAACTGTTTCTTTTCCTTTTCTTTTTGGTTTACTGAGACAGGATCTCCCAGCTGGTCTGGAACTCTCTATGTAGACAAGGCGTCTTCTATCTCATAGAAATCAGCCTGTCTCTGCCTTCCAAGTGCTGAGATTAAAAGCATAAGATACTACACCCAGCTTCTGTTCCTGTTTAATTCATTGCACAAGCCATGGGCTTTGCATAAAGTGACCTTCCAACAACTATTTGGTAAATGAAGGAAGGCATCATAAACCAGTCTGCCAAGTCAGCCCAAGTGTATGAATGAAAGGTCTTAGAAAATCCACACAGTCAAAAGTGAGAAGATATTATGAGAACATAAGCTTTCTAAAATGACCTTAGGTTGAACACACATAATAAGGTAAAACTATGCAAAAATTTTCTCTAAATTATACCATAACATTTTTATTCTGGAATTCATGCCATGATTTATAATTTTAGTATATTTAATTTCTTCCATTTCCTTTGGGCAATCAATTTTAAACTAATCATGCACTTTAAACCTCAAAGTCAGTTTATCCAAATATCAATTTCTAAGGTAAATTATTTGTTTATGCAATATAATAAATAAATGAAAGTACACTTGATAGGATAAAAGCCACACATAGGCTCCACACATAGGCTATCTATCACATAGGAGTCAATCACACAAAAAATGTACATAGAATAATTTTACAACTTGTCATTGAAAACAGTAGAGGCAAATAAGGAAAGAATGGAAGCAAGAGCCTGCAAAGATGTTTACTGTTCTTGTTATCTTATAGCAACCAGTTATAGATATTTTATAAATGTCTGAGCTCAGATCATTTTCAATCTTGAAATTATATATTAGATACGATAAGCTGACTCAAAGAATCTAAAGTGTTTATCTAGCCACCAAAAGAAACTTAGAAGTTCAAGAAAGCTGTTTTTTTTTTGTTGTTGTTGTTGTTGTTTTTTTCTTACTTTGGTCATTTTAGTGAGCTCTATCATTATTACTCCTAATATACACAGATAATTAAATCAAATCACACACTTGCAAATCAATAAAACATTTATTCTAGGAAAATTAAAATTCTATAATAACTGCCAAACAACACCATCCTACCCCACTGTCACCATGTATCAAATGAAGGAAGATTAAAGAAAGAATCAGATAACGTCTAAAGTTCATTAGTGAAGAAATGCATAGTACTCTCAGAGATCTAACTTTTTTGTAGTTTAGATATAAAATACAGATAAGTTTTCTACTGGATTAGTTAAAGTTCTTTTGTTCATAATTTAAAAGTGAATTATATCTAGAATATATGAAAACCACCAAAAAATAAATGGAAACCAAATTATTCAATCAATAAATGGGTAATGGATTGAACAGTTGTTGTATAGGACTGTCTCTGACAGACATCATCTTCCTGAGCTCGGCTGCACCTGCCTGCCTAAGATCATCACAGTTGGATTTGTTGACTGTTGAGGCCCTGGCATGGAAGGAGAGTAGGAACAGTTATTGGACCTCTCTTGAGTGTCCAGTCATACCTGCCAACCAGGCCAAGATGAGCAGTTTGGCCCTAATTGCATGTAGCCTGGGGGAGGGCCAGGGTAAATAGGTTGGGGAAGACTGGGAGATGGTCTCTTCCACCATTTTTTGTGACTATGGGGAAGCCATTATTCATGCTTAGGTGAAGACTTTCCGTTGCTGCCTTAGAGGGGGAGCACCCAGACTCCTGTAAGCAAACCCTCAGCCATTGCTCTGTAGGAAGTTCAATAAACTCATTGATTTCCCATAGTACATTTTGGTGGAATTGTACTTTGATTTGTCCTTGAGACAAAGTGAGGAGGGAGTGGATATTGTTTACAAAGCCTCCTGAAGAAATTTTAGCAACAGTTCTCAAAAGAAATGCATATGGCCAATAAACATATGAAAAAAAAGTTAAATATCATTAGCCAACAGGGAAATACAGATTAAATGTCCACTGAGATTCCATCTTGCCCCAGTAAGAATGGCTATCATTAAGAAAACAAATAACAAAAGTTCTGGCCAGGATGCTGGGAACTGGAAACCCATATACATAGTTGTGGTAGGCATGCAAATTAGTGAAGCAACTATGGAAATGGGTGAGTATGGATGTTTCAAAAAAAATTAAAAACAGGTTTACCAAATGGTTCAGCTGTACAATTACTAGTATGCACCCAAAGTACTCTACCTCAGAATGCCAGAGACACCTGCACATCCACACATATGGCTTTATTGTGAATAGTGAGGACATGGAATCAGACTACATGCCAATCAACAGGTGAACAGATAAAGAAGCAGAGTATAAGTGAATACTGAAGTTTTAGTCAGATGTATAAAAAAATGAAATTATGTCATTTGTAGGAAAATGGATGGAAATGGAAATCATCATGATAAGTGAAGTAAGTCAGACTCAGAAGGACAAATTTCAAATTTCTTTCACATGAGGATTCTAGACTATATGTCACATGAAAGAAGAAAGGGGAACTTTTGGGATGGAGGAACACTATTTCTACAGTCGCTATACATATTTAGGAGAGGGGGAGGCTGGGACAAGAGATGGTAATACAGGTTAAATATGAGTAAAGTATGTGATAGACGTGTGAAAACATAACAAAACCCATTGTTGTATATTCCAACGTAGACCAAAAGAAAAATAATACATCATCTTTAGAAAACCTTCATTCTTTATTAAAATACTGCTTTTAAAGTCTATTGTCTACAAAAATATCACTGTGTTAGAATGTGGCAACTAGTACTTTCACAAGCACATGTAAAAGATGTGTTATTGTTCTTCACAGACCATGGGCCACTCCCACTGAAAGGGGGAGCTTGTCAGGAGGCCAGAGGAAGTGAGGAGGACATGGTTGGTCTGTCTGTAAGCACAGCAGAGCATTCCTGAGTCAGGGAAACAACACCTTGCTTTCATCTCTGATATTTGCTATATAACATGCATATGTCCCTACAAGGGCATATTTCATCATGATTTCAACAAATATCTTATCATATATTACTTTAAAAGTATTACTTTAAAAGTGTCATACTTGTACTGTGTCACAAAAGGGTTAGAAAGGAGGTGGCATCTCAGCTTTGTCTTAGCAAAAGAGAAGGTATCTGTGCCACCGACAACCAACAAACATGGCTCAGACAGAAAGAGCAGGAGGCACAGATCAGGGAAGTACAAAGAAGAACAAGCTTCAGGAAAGATCCAGAAGAACAAGCTTCAGGAAAGATCCAGGAGGTGACAGTCAGTCACTAAGAAACATTTGAAATCATCTGCTGCTAAATAATCCTCCCATTCATGTTTCTTTCTAGGTTTTTCACTTAAAATGTTTACAAGGATGAGAACCATTTCACGCCCAGAAAGGAAAGTCAAGTTGGAGTCATTGATGCAACTCCACAATCGCTTTAAGGCCTGGTCTTCAGAGGAGTATCTTTTGTTTTCAAATGAATAGATCTTGTAAATGTCCATGTAAACAAAAGACACTCAATATATATTTAATGCCTGACTTCAGAATCAATATTTTTTTCCAGCTGTGTGCTAAGTACCTTGCTTAAAGTAAAACTGAACCTGTTCAAATTCAGCTTGAAAAGAGTCTTACTGTCAGACTTACCTCCTGGTCTATTTTATACCATCACCTTCACCACCTTCACGCATGGCACACATTCAGCACATGTAAGTTTACCTGACACGTACTTATAGTGCTTTACCATGTATCCTAAGAACTTTTACAAATATTCTTCCATTTGTTTCCCAAGCCAACTAGATGAAGTAAATATTATTATTAATAACATTTAAGATGAGAAAAGTAAAGCTAAAAAGGGGAGATACTTGAGGAAAAGGCAATACAATTAGCCTGCCACGCAGTGGCGGAGCTCATAGGAATCATGCCCTCACAAGTAGTCTCCAAGACATTTACCATCACAGCCTGCAGCCCCTCTCAGCTCACAGTTCTCTATCACTCTAATACCTAAGGAGCAATAACCCAAAGGAACATGGTTAATCTGAATTCAGAGAATGAATCTCCAAGCTGAATTTCCTGGATCATTATTTATGATTATTATATTCTATCTCTCCAGTAGGCCTTCCAGGTAGATCTTTGAGGGGTAGGTGATATGTTGTTTCCAGTAAAGTCCCTTTCCCTGTCCATAAAAGGTACGGACAGTCCTGCAGAGAGAAACCTAACAAGGATGTTTGTTGGATGCACAGCTCCACGTGGCCAAGTTCCAAGTGCAGAAGTCCCTCGTGGCTTTCTATTCACAAGGGCTTTTCAACTCAGAAAGACGCCTTTTTAGTTCCAGACCAGAACCAGGGATGCATTCTCCCTCCATACATGATCCTAGTGAAATTGCCATCATAACCAAATTTCTTAATCCTGGATTCACATTCATGATGTTATTTAAGAATCTAAAAATAAAAGCTGTGGCTAGCTCTAGCTTTTGTATGCATGCATATTAATTTAAACCATTTCCCTTTAATTATATTTAACACACATTAGAAATTTAGTAATTATAAAAGACCTTTAATTATCAACAGTCATTATTATCACTATTATTAACATATATTAAACACCCACAGTCTGTTAAATGCTGTACTCAAGATAAAAGGCATTAACCTTGCAATTCCACTGTGACCACATTGGAAGACAATCTTCCTGTTCCAGACATAGTAGAAAATTATACTTGCCTAGCCTGACAAAGAGCCAATGGATGAGTTGGGGATAAAATCTACTTGTCTCAACCTCTAGACAATTGCATAAACAAAGAATGGCTATAAAACCCTGGTGCTTTAAGCACATCTGAGTCTTTTTTTCCACAAATGTGTTTAATGTCTGTATCAAATGCTCTTGTGGTGGGAAGTCCTTCTTCTCAGGGGTATCTGAATTGTGTAAACAGTCATGTCACTTGAGACCAGCTCTACAGTATAAGCTTTGGCTTTAGCTAGAACAATACCATTTTTGGTAGAAAAATGAAGTGTAACTGTAGAATAATGAAAATAAACTGTGAGTTTTTTTTTAGGAAGAACTAATAAACTGGCTTTGAAGGCAGCTTCAGATGAGCATTGCACAAAGCATTTGAACAATGGTAGCAGCATGGGAGTGGTGTTGGAACTTCCAGAACTTCCAAGGATGTATCTGACTTAAGGGGAGGAAAAAGCCTACATTTCAGATTGAGACACATTTGAAAAGCTTTTCTTTTTTATTTTGAAGGTTGAACTTTGTCTTTTCTTGGGCTACTGACATGTGCTATGGTTGTTTGTTTGCTGGGTAGGGGTGGTAAGATGGAGATCTATCAGCTGCACATCTGGAGGGGAAATAATTGATATTCTTTGGTTCACTGTGTTGAAAAAAATTGGGGGGTTATTTCCAGCTAGTCAATGAATTATATAAAATACTTGACAAGGTAATACTGAATTACTATATGATTTCTGTCCAACATTGGGCTAATGTAAGTACTTCGTGCATGTTTAAGGTAGGTTTGGCTAAACTACGAAGTTCTAAAGTTTAGGTATTATGGTGGTTTGAATGAGAAATTTCCCTATATGCTCAGGTATTTGAATACTTGTGCTCAGCTGGTAGTGCTTTTGGAGGAAGTATAGCCTTCCTAGAGAACGTACATCACTGGGGGGTAGGCTTTGAGGGTTTGCAGCCTCACCCCACTTCTAGTTGCTCTCTATGAACTCTTCCTCTGGAACCACTAGCCAAAATAAACTTTCCCTCTTCAAAGTTGCTTGGTATTTTATCACAGGAAAAATAACAAGAAAAGCAACAACAACAACAAAACTGTAAATAATACAGAAGTTGGTATCAGTGGGTGGGCTATTGGTGTGAAAAAAAAAAAAAAGAACCCAAAAAACCCTGTCCATGTACATGTTGTTTTGGGAGTCATTGTGGAAGACTTTGGAATTTCAAACTAGAAAAAGCAGTTGAGTGTTGTAAGCAGTGCTGAATGGGCCTGTCTAGTAGGAGCTTAAAGACAATAAGTACTGAGAGCAATGTGGGAAGTGTGGGCCTGGGTCATGAGGTTTCAGAGGCCATTTGTGTGATATTTTGCAAAGTATCTGGCTACCTTCTTCCCATGTCCTAAGAACTTGCAGAATGCTAAATTAAATCATAATGAATTAATTTCTTTGCTGGTGCAAATTTCAAGACAGTGTAATTTTGAATCTGTGGCATGATTACTATTGATAATTTTGCAGATCTACAGTGAAAAAGACCCAAGTGGAAGAGAAATACAAAATTTGAAGTTTGGAAAGAAAAAGTACTATGAAGTTTAATATTACAGCCAAGTCATGTGCAGAAAGAGAGGCTATAATTGTTACAGATTAGTGCCACTAAGGAGAGGCCTCCAGCTTTGCACTGGAACAGTAAGAAAGGTGTCCCAGTGGCAAGATCTCACCCAGCTAAGCTTCCAATTTGTGAAAGAGAGCCCAAAGGGACTTCTATTCCTACAAAGCAGCTACACACAAAAGCTGTTTCTAATGTGGTTGGTGGGGGGCAAGTGTCCAACTCAAGCTGGCAGCCAAAACTTGGTAGTGTCATCCAAATTACAGTGGCTTTGGAGGCATGAAAACTGCAAATTTGAGGAGGGTCATGCATTCTTTCTCAGTGGTTCCAGACAGTCACTGAGGTCAGGCAATGTGTGGCAGTGCCACATTGTATATTGGATATTATTCTTTTATTATATATATAGTTTACAGATTTTTTTCTCCCAAGTTATATTCAGGGTACCTGTGGTTTCACATAAATATTAAAATTGCTTTTCCTAGTTCTACAAAGAATGTCATTAGTATTTTGATAGGGAAGGATAGCTTTTTTAAAATTTTACAAATGGTTTTGAGAAAACTAAACATTGACATGACATTGGTGCATGTATGTGTATGTGTGTGCTTGTGCATGTGTGTGTTTGTGCGTGTGTGTGCATGTTTATTTTGCTTTATAATTTTTTTTGAACTAGGTCTTACTCTGTAGCCCATGCTGGCCCAAGCTAGTCTTGAACTCAAAGCAATCTTCCTGACTCAGCTTCCCAAGTATTGGGATTATATTATTCACAACAGATAAAATTAGAAGGTTCAGGATATATTATACTAGACAAACTAAGCCACTCAAACAAAGACAAGTGTTTCATGATTCCACTTATATGAGGTTCCAAGGGTTTCTAAATCAGAATTGTGGTTGTCAAGCTGAAGGAAAATGAATTATTGTTTAATGGGTACAGAGTTCACTTTTATAAAATGAAGAGTTCTAGAGATAATGATAATGGATAATGTGGCTTAAAATGACAAATTTTATGTGTATTTTGCCACAACATCAAAAGGAAAACAGCTTTTATAAAAAGCCATGCTAAGAAATTTAACATGTATCTTAGAGGAATGAGAAACAGTCAGTGATTTTTTTTTTTTTTTTGGTCTTTTTGTTGGGTGTTTTTTTTAACAGGGTCTCTCTAGTCACAATTCACCTGGAAGTCACAATGTGAACCAGAGTGGCCTTGATCTCCCAGAGATCCACCTGCCTCTGCTTCCCGAGGGCTGGGATTAAACGCACACGCCACCATGCCCGCATGGTCAATGATTTTTAAGGCAGGAGATCTTGTGTGAGTGTACTAGTATTTACCTGTCTATTATAGGTAAATAGTAATTTTATTCATGCAAACTAAGAAATCATGTCTTATTGGCTCAACAGCCCTAGTCTGATAATCTAAGTGGAAAACTTCACATCTGAGTCCATGTGATAGGTCTCAGTAAAGAAGCAGGTACATTAAAACATTGTGTAAAGTTACCTCAGGCTATATATCTAAGGAATACAGAAAACAACTTAATTTGATGTTTAATATCAGGCCTTGCCCTTAAGATATCATGTATATTATGAAGATGTTAAAAAAATCCAGAATTATTCCAAATCTAGAATACTCCTGTCTCAAAGCAGATAAGAGACCACAGTGGAATATTCTACAATCTCTAAATACTGTTTTTACTTTCAGACAACTCAAATACAATTTTGACTGTACTACATACTAATGAATGAGCTTTTGATAAGTGTTCTGAACATGAAGCATCACATTATAAACAGCAGTAGTTGCTTTCATGCCTGTTTGCTTTTCTTTGGATGCTTGCAAGAGCATAGCTGAAAGCCAAATATGCTTTATCTATAAATTACCAGGAAGAAGGCTTATAAGATTGGCAGTGATTAAAATTAAAGGCAGAGGAAAAGAAGACACCAATCTCTGTAAGCAAGGAAGTCAGTTCTGACTGCAGATGCACTAGCTATCTTTTCCTTTCTGATTTTTGCAATAAATGCCACTCATCCATTCTTACTTAAAAAGTAAGAGTTCTGTCTGGAAAGAATGCTCAAAAAGTCAGATAGAAAACACCAGGGGAATGTCAGAGTGAAAGGTTTTAGCCAGTGGAAGTTGAAAAAGATTTGCAAAAAGTTGTGATTTCAAAAAAAAAAAAAAAAATGGCTAAGATCTGTCAGAACGCTCTGGATTCTCGATTGCTGTACAACAGTCACTTCAAAACTAACTCACTCCAGATGTCCCTATGATCATCTAGTCAGACATCAAAAGCTACATGGTGACAAGCTCACATGCTGCTTATGAGGATGTTGTATGTTTCCACAAGTGTAAAACTTGCACAGTAGCTACTTTTAAAATGTGATTCATCTACATCAGAATTCTACTTTATGGAAGAGCTATTAGGAAAGGAACCACCCTCCTGAGAAAGAAGTCTTTCTAATGTCTCCACAATGTCATTCTATCACTGTATTTGAATGCAGCAACCAAAATGAAACTTGCACTTGAGAGAAGTTTATGTTGTGAGGAAAAAAATATCTCCCATCAGAAGAGGTGTCTCTGAATTCTACCATGTTCAATGAGAAAAGAGAAAGGCCCCCTTTCTCTCAGAACTAGTAGATCTTGCTGTTTCTCATTAAACCTTTTCAGTCCATGCCATGGAATTTTATAAATGGCTGTAGCATGGAAGGTCTGCACAGAAGATGAGGATATCTTGAAGACACAGTTCTTACCCATGACTAACCTTGGCCTAACCTGCCTACTAGGGCTTTAGTCTTCAGATTTTAGTGGCAGCTCTCTTCCTTGAATGTGTGTGTACATGTGTGTACAGGCATGCTTCTATGCTACTGCCTATGTGAGTGTTTGGTTCTTATTTCAAATTATTCTCCTTATTATCTACGTTGGCAAATAAACAAAGATTACTGGTGTCTTAGGTAGAAAGATTCACAAGTAATCTATGAGCACCTATGAAGTTCAAGACTCTAAAATGAAATTTAAAGTTGAATTCATCCAAATCAAGTTAAAACTACATCTGGAATCCAGAAGTCATTAGTTTGGATGTTTATGTTGCCAATTATAACTGGAATTTATGTTTTCCCCTGTTTATTATTTTCTTTGAGATATACACAATTTAGGAGTGAATCATCTACAATTAAAAGAATTCTCTCAAGGTCACAGTGTTATTAATTCAATCAAAGCACATGTTCTTGACCTTCAGAATGAGACTACTTTAAACATCAGCTAAGCAAACTTCAAACAACACTGGATTTGTCCTAAGTGCTAAAGTGAACATATTTCTCTCATTAGTCTTTTGTCAAGAAACACTCTGCACATGTCCACAAAGTAGTTAATCCACATGCCAGAAACATTTTTATTTTATTTGATATCAGTCAAAATTAGAAAAACCTACTAAGAAAGATATAAAAGAAGAAAATTAGAAGGGAACATCTTTAAATGCAGTGGTCTAAGAAATCAACCCCTAATTCAAGTCAGAAGTTCTCTAAATTCTATGAACACAGTTATTAGGAAAGTATGATATTACTACTGACAAGATAACTAACTTTATGGTTATAGAATTCACAATTTTGTTGACAAGGAGATAAAATACAGATAACTGATTCTACTACCTATGTGTCATTTTATAGTCTATGTTCTCCTATAACGTTTACTTGCAAAAATCAGTGTTTGTAACAATTTATGTATAGAATTAAGAAGGTTTGTTCTCACTATTTCTATTTTTGGTTTGAAACAATGCTGGAGTCATGCTAGTTCTTAGAAGATGAGCTAGGTCTCAAAACTCAAACTGCTGACCCTAGCTACCAGTTCACATTTTAATAGCAAGTGAAGTTATGTTTAAACATTTCTTCCTCCTTGACAACATGAAGAAATTATAATAACACATTTTCTTAAAGCAGAAACTTCTCAACAAAACCATTTGGGAAGAAAATAGCATGTTAAATGAATTTCACAATACAATTCATATATATACATATATATATGTATGATGGGTACATACACTCTCACACACATATAGATGCATACATTTATACAATACACACCCTTATAAAATGAGCTAAAGCTTAAAGGTTGTTTAGCTTAAGGGCTGTTGAACTGAAATACTGTTGCCTATCTCAGAAATAACAGTTGTAAGCATCACACATTTATGAGAACCTATCATGGGCCAGGCACTATGCCTGGGGACTTAAATATATATATAAAAAAAAAGCCTCCAAGGAGCCTGCAGTTTTGAAACTATGCAGACATGCCAACCAACAGTGATATTTCAGGGAGATAAGAGCTAACAGACACCCTGCATAGGGCAGCTCTCTTCACGCTTGAGGGAAGCTGAGCAGCGTAACGCTGAAGAGCAGAGTCTAGGTAAAGAACGTGCATGTTGATTGCTAAAAAATGCAGGATTTTGGTAATCTTATATATGCTCTGGAAGACAGGACTGCCTTAGATCTGATCTTCTCAACCAGGCTCCAAGTTTTCCAAGGACAGGAATAATGTCTTGGGCTTACCTAATAACACACAGCATAAAGTTGGATATCTAAAAGGTTAATCAATGTATTGTGATATGGAAGTAAAACTCATTTAGTTTTCATCGTATTCAGACTCAGAATATCAGTCAAAGAAGACTTGCCATGGTTAGATTTTTTAAATTTTTGCAACAGACATCTGAATAGATTTAAAAAAATTTTGAAACAGATATCTGAATAGTTACCTTTTGTTTAGATTTCCAGTTCTGAACTAGACCAAGGTAAATAATGGAGCAGCACACACCTGAACAGGGCCACATTTTCCAGTCCTTTACTGGTCATGGCATAGGCATTCAAATAATCCAAATTTGTTTTACTAATTTCTTCAAAATTCAGTGAAAAACTATGCTACAGTATCAATTGGGCTTCTGACTCTCCTCTACCTAAATTTGAGTCTCACGGCACAATTGCTTTAGAAATTAAGCTGCCTCAACTTGCCAAACTTAGTAAACATTTGGCTCCATGAACCATTGCTCCACAGCTTTATCTCTTAAAAACAAAGCCATATGAAAACTATCATTGCAATGTGTCTCCAAGCTCTGGCCTTATCAGCACACAGCGTGAACAGCTGGAGTTACAAACACCAGGACTATTATTAAATCACTGTTTGGGAGGGGCAGGGAGGGAAAACCTTTTGTGGGCTTCAGTATCTCTACATAATACAATTATGTGTTACATGCTCTTTATCCCTCCCTTTTGCTCTATAGCATTCATCGCTCCTTGTTGAAAGACAATAGATGGCAACTGCATTCAGATATACCACAGCATCTATAGTCACTATTCTATTACCGTCTTTCTATAGCTACTTAATTGATATCTAATGGATAGAAAATATGATTTGGTCATTCAAAATGTTTGCCAAACTCAGTGTTGGGGTCTGATATAAGTTCATTTAATTTTCATCGTGTCCAGAATCAAATAGGTAGTGAAGGACAGCAGATCACGGTTAGCTGGTTTGGGTGTATAGTCAGCAGCCCACAATCGAATGTCCTCTGACACCTCAATAAGCAATTTGATTTTAATCCTACCAAGCAAGCTACTTAATTTTAACTGTAATATCTCAATGATTTCTTTCATGAGAAATTTCAATCCAGGAGAAACATCTATTATAATTTCAATATATGCGATATACCTGGAAAGAGGTATGCCATACAACAGGGCATGTCTTTGCTCACAGTTCATCATATTATATGTAAGATGCAAAAAGAATGCTGCTGTTCACTGGACATACTTCCTATCCCTGGCAGTAGCTACCTGCCAGAATCTTTGCTGATAAAATCCCCAAATCTCCAAAGATGGGTTGGATTTTCACTTCTCTTCCAAGAGTACACTCCAGACAACTAGAAATTCTTCCCTGAGGATATAGCCCATAACCAGCTTGCATCCTTCTCCCTTACCTTTATTCTGACTAACACCTGTACTGTAACTGAGTGAACATATACATATGGTTCTTAGGGGAAAAAACTTTCATTCTTCTTAAAACCTTGAATTAATAGTCTATATGTTACATTGGAAAGGGACTAACATGATGAAATAACCTTAATCATTTAATAGTCAGCAACAGCAGGAAGAGGGTGAAAATTTTCTACTTCTTAACTTCCATCAGTCCTCATTGTCTGAGATTTGGCAGTTTCCCTGAATTATTTAATCTAACCTCCAAAATGTGGCTCTTGATCTTGATCTTTTGTTCTCATTTAAATTCTAAAGAGTATTAGAGTTCTATACATACCCCATACATGTAACTTCATAGGTGCCACACCCTGAAACCCATCCATTAATTTCTACTTTAACAATCACCCAAACTGCCAGCTTACTTTTTGAAATAAAATGCATATAATATAGACATCGACTTCTAAAGGCCAGAACAACATTTTCTTAATTTTGGTAATGCAAAAAAATATAACAGATTTAGTATAAGATCCTTTACTATCTGAGAACAACCACAGTACTATAATGTTTAAGAATTCACTTTTTAATTTACTCTCCCTACAGGATCAGTTTGCCTTAAGGTTAAATTCAAAAGTATAAACAGTCATTAAAACACAAACAACCATATTAGTTAACCGGATATTAAGGGGAAAATATCACATGTGTTTTAGAGTTCTCTTCATATTTGGAAACATCAGTTTCAAGGACTTGGTTTTATGGTTCAAGGACTTGGTTTTACGGCATGCCCTTAAGCCAAGAACACCAGGTTACAATCAAGGAAAGGAAGGTAAGACTTCTCATAAGCAAACTCACTACAATATCCTGTCCCTAGGATTCTCTTCCTTTAGTTCAACAGCAGTCAACAGAATGAGATTTTCTATTGTCTTGGAAGATGAATAGCTATTGCTATTTGCACATTAATAGCTATGCCATTCTGATATGATAAGAAGAAAAGAAACACATTTCCATGCTGTTTATCTGATGATACTTTAAGTAACAAAATCTGAAATTTGGTGGGTTTTCAGCATATAAAGAATTTGAAGCTTGCAAGAAATCTGTTTCTTCTAATTTAGGTCCATTTAAAAAATTCTAGCATGTTCCTGAGTATACATCTGAAATAACCAATTTATAATAATTTAATCAGCCAGAAAAGTGCAACTTTTCTAACTTTTGAAAAACACACATCTCTAGGTGTCCATGAAACATCTTCTAGCTGTGGTAAGACCAATGAAGTACAGCTAAAAATAACAGTCATCAACTGTGACTTTAAGGGCAATATTTCAACATAATCAAAATGTGTCAAGTATTCATTCTTCAAATTCTTATGCTGTGGGTTATGAGTAACTTTCATTTCTTGGGAATGATTGAGTATAACCCACTTGGGGTCCTGCTTTCTGTGAATTACTTATACGTGAACACTATTTGGGAGATGGAATTTCCAATTGTTTTTGTCCCTTTGGATATTGGACAGAGAAGTAAGGGAACACAGTTTTTTAAAGTAATTATTTTTTTCATGTTGCTTGCTACAGGGTCACATTATTACACATCCCCATTGTTAACATCACTTATCAGCTAGAGGAATCAAGTGAGTACAGGTATAGCATGAATTATGGTATCTGAAATAGGGAAAAGAAGCCTACATCTCTAATTCATACTCCCTGGGCCTCATCTTGTCCTTGACAAACAAAAGCCTTTCAACTGTTTGCTCTCAGGTGAGATTTGTGGTGGTTGCTTTCCCAAGCTAACCTGGAATTCTACTTCTCTCTCCTCAACTCGGTGAACACCAAGAACAACAGGGTTATAGGTAGCATGCCACATGATTTTCACCTATACCTGAATCTCTCTGAGAGTTAGTGATGACTCAGCATTTTAGGAATAAGCTGGAACTATGCCTAATCATGCTGCCACTCGAGATGACATGGAGCTCAAAATTTTTCCTTCCAGGGTCTCAAACCCTTTAATTCATACCCCATTTACCTCTGTCTAGAGGTACACTGCACAATAGAAATGCAATAAGAACTACAAATATAATTTACAATTTTATACTAGTGATTGCTAGAAAAAGAAATTATAAAAATTATTTTAATCATATATTTTATTCACCCCAAGATACCGAATGTATTATCATTTGAGCACAGTTAACATAAAAGCTACTTAATGAGACTTTTTACTTTTTTTGTATTTTATAAATCTGAATAATTCCCAAGTCTAGATTTGCAGAAATATGAGTAAAAGTAAAATATACAGACAGCCGGCCAAAATGTATCTTTCTTCTAAAAAAGTGGGCATTCCCAAGAATCTTTGCTAACTTTGCCTACAATTCTCATGAGAGGGCTGTTGTGTATTTTTTTCTCGCTTTAGGTGGAGCATATCATAAAAGCACTTACCTGGTAGATTCTTGGGGGTAACAGGCTGAATTAGGTTGACTATTAATTAAAACTGGTTAATTGCTCAGAGATTCTAATTTGCCCAAGATTTAAATGTGTCTAGCATTCTTAAATCCAAATCACATAGGCTAAACACCTTCCATGTACTTTGCTCTAGACAGAGAGAAGGTACAATGTCTGCACCTTGGAATGCTAAGGATTCAAAGGGGTGATTTTATAACTGAAGCAAGAAAAGTCTGAGAGTGCTTCTATCCTGTGACAAGGCAAATACTAAACTCTATTCTTGGAGCTCAGTCTGTGCTTCATCATGCACACAGCCCATTGTGAGGAAAAAAGGAAATGTATTTTCCTTTCCACTCTTTAAAAAAATTTTTATTTAATATTTTTATTTTATGTGTGTGAGTATATGCCTGAGTGTGTGTAAGTGCTCCCAAGACCTACAATGCCCATGGAGGTCAGAAGAGGGCATTGGATCCCTGGAATTGGAGTTACAGATAGTTGTTAGCCATCATGTGGGTTCTGGGAATTGAACCTGGATCCCCTGCAAGAGCAGCCAGTGCTCTTAACTGCTGAGCCATCTCTCCAGCCCTTCCTTTTTACTCTTGATACACAGGCACTTGACCCATACTTGGCAATTTGCATAAGTGGAGGTACAAGCATTATGGGTGCTAGTATTTCTTCTTGATGTAGAGTATGCTTCTCTGCTAGTAACAATATATCACCCACCCATACACCCCAAGTCAGAACTCACTGATGTCCTTGAATGAGGTTATAAAATCTATCAGAAAGAAAGGAGCCCTAAGTTCCTCTAAAAGAAAACAATATTTATGTTATTTAAATTGTTCTAAGCATAGAAAGTACATGATAGAAATATAAAAATATATGTGCATGGATTTTTCTGCACGCAAACAGTGGTAACAAATTAACCAGACAGACTCACTTAGGATATATAGACATCATAAAATATGCATTAAATTGTACTTATTCTTGTTTATATAAATTTTCTCACCTTTATATACTTCCCTTCTCTCAATCCAATGTTTAGACTTAATCTGGTCTTAATCAATGCATGTTTAAAATAAAATAAATTCAAACCAACCAACAAAAAATACCATATCACACCAAAACACTGACTTTGTCTGTATTCATCATTAAAGTAGACCAAACACACCTGATTTTTATTAATGTTGTATAAAATATAGTTCCTTAAAATGACAAAGTTTTCTTTTAATAGTTCATTTTATTTTAAGCTGTGGGGTGTGTGTGTGTGTTTATGCTAATGCAGTGCCCACAGAGGCCAGAAGAGGGCATTGAATATCTTGGAACTGGAATTATAGACAGTTGTTAGCCGACATGTGGATGCTGGGATTCAAACCCACTAGGTCTCCTGCAAGAATAGCCAGTGCTCTTAACCACTGAGCCATCTCTCCAGCCCCCAGGACAGAGTTTTAAAAAGGGTCAGACATAAGATTACATCTAAAATGCTTTCAAGACACTTCGTCATATAAGGAAGTAATGTTCAAAAAATACTGGGCAAATATTAATCTATGTTAAATATTTAATAATTTAGTATGGAAACTTCTACCTTTTACACTGTGGCACACATCTTAAAAACAAAATTATACCAAATCATAAGCGTCTGTTTAACTCATCCTTAAAGTGCTCTAAATAGTGAGATGAAATGAGAAAGAGATAGGCTTTCAGGAGATTTTTTTTTTTTAACTTGGTTACATTACTGGAGATTATTCACTGCAATGACATGTATGGTCATTAACCATAGTTTGTCACTCAGGCTATTCAGATGGATGAACAACCATTACAGCTCGTCCAAGTATCTGAGGATTTAAAGAACAAGACCCTACAGTTTATACGGATGGAAGATACCATATTTTTTTTGGGAATCATTTTTCACGTAACATATCAGTTATAAATACAGCAGTTATAAGTATGTTGGCTTAGAAACATTTTTCCTTATATATATATTTTTTCTCCAATTTCAATGCTAAGTTCTAGAAATCCAATACTGGCATCATATAGCCATGAGAGTGAGAGCTCAAAACTGTATCATCATTGACTGTGGTATGATTTCACAAAACATTGTGCTAACTCATTGAAAATATACAAACTCTGTTTTTGGGCCTTTTGAAGCAGGAGGGCAAAGGGCATGCCGAAAGGTAGTATGCTGGTTCTGGGAGGGTCTTTAGTGCCACATCACTTGAGTTCAATTTCTGGCTCTATCATATCCTAGCTATGTGACCTTGAATAAAGGACTAAAGTTTCCCCTTCTTTAAATTTTCATTAGGAAAATGGAGATTAAAAACTTGTTCTTCTCTAAGTTCTCATGAGTGAAACTCCCTCACGTAACAGAGGACCAGGAACACAATAGGTCACAAATGACCAAAGCATATAGAATAAGAATCTGCAGAGTGTGGGTCCTTGGGCAAGATTCCTATATTAAATTCCACCCACTCAGGGCTCAGGGACTAGTGAAGAAGAGGGGGCTGAAAGATTGTAAGTGCCAGGGAGGAGGTGCATGACCATATGCAAATAGAGTCCTACAGGCTCCTGGGACCTTACTCCTATGAACCTACAGCAATGGTGTCGGCATGCACAAGACCCTTAGAAACTCAAGCAGACAAAAACCCAGCACAGAACTGTGGAAATGGGCAGCAGGCCCCAATTTTAGTGGGAGAATTATTGGCAGCTGATTACTGCTGGGTGAGGAAGGCTGATCTTCCTAAAGGGAGGGACGCTAGATGGGCTGACTGGACCTCAGTGGATGAACTTGCACTGAGGGATGTCTGCAGACATTAACTTGACATCATAGGCCTTGACACAAATGACAAAATGTATGAATTCCAGTGTGAAGGGTATGGGATGGTGCCAATGGAAAAAGGGGTATAAAAATGATTGAGATGTTCTGTATGAAATGAACAAAAAAAAATCAATAAAAAATTTACAAAAAAATTTTGTTCTTACCTATATGTAAAAGTTTAAATGACAATGTAACACACTTAAAACAGTGCCTGGCATGTAATCAGAACTATGTAAGTAATGGATATCATTAATATCCACATACTAGTAATAGATTCTGCTATCTAATTTTATAATTTTGACTTTGTATTTTATCAAAAAACCTCTATCTCATTATCAACTCTTTGGAGCTTGTGGTAAGGCCCTTTGTTCCTTCACAGAAAAGCAAATGGTAGGATACTTACTTGAACAACAGGTTTCAAACTCTGGCTACTGGGGCTTGCAGTGCTTGGCTGGGCATCAGCAGGTGGCCCTGGTGCTGGGTCACTGCTTCTCCTCACCAGCAGTGGAGTGCCTGTGGACAAAAATAAGAGGTGAGAGGTCAAAAGAACCCTGGGGAGAAGAGAATATGTGGCACAATGTGCTTTAATTAAAATAAAAGGTTTATTTATAACATGCTTTCATGTAAAAACATTCTGTTTCTAAGAATGCTTGTAAGTGAATCCACTTACTGCTTTGGGCATCTCCATATAGGATGGCAAGCATGCTCAAAATGTTTCAACCCTCATCTTTCTCTACTTGTACTTTAAAATAAGCCATAGCTTTTAAAAGAATCTGTTAGACAATATAGAAGTGGACAGTGGGTAATCTAAAAGCTGATCTAGGAAATATACAGAGTATTAGAGAATAATTATGCACAAGACTAATGAAGAAGTTCAAACATGCAGTGTAATTTGCTACTCAGTAGGCCTAGAAGTATAGTTATTACTACCATTTGATGTTTCCCAAACCTTTTTAACAATGGTACATACTGAAATAAATTATGGGCTGTTTCCAACATTAATGTCTATTTAAGTATAGAAGGGGATTGGGTCCACTCTCTTTTCCCCTAAAGTAGATAAAACTGATAAAGAAAATAAGTTAGTTCTTCTAAAAATATATCCTGATTTCTTTTTAATTTAATAAAAGCTTCCCGTATTAAATATTTGAGTCAGTTATTACATTCTGAAAAAAAGATCATACTATTAGAAAGTTCAAATGAAATCCAACCTTACCAGAGCCAGCAACCTAACGACTCGCACTGCAATTAGGCTGAAAGTAATTTGCTTCATACAAAATTGGCTGCTATAGAGAAAAGCCTGAAAAAATCTGCTTGTGGTTTAAAAATCACTCTCACAGAAAAATTAACTTTTTATTTGCATGCATTTGGGAAAAGAGCAAAAAACAGATGAATGCAATTTCCCATTTATCAACATTCTGAAAATAATTCCCCGAACTTCTCAAGCTATTTTAGCTTCGAGGAACATTTTCATCTATATTTTAAGTTATTTACTAAACAGATTTTATATGTGTTACAAAATTCTTTTTGTGTAAAACAATCTCCATTACTTTCATCCTTTTCTAGATAGGAGTTGCTTCCTTAAATTTTTTTATAATAAGAAGTTGACATGTTATTCAAGACAGAGACACTATGCTAAAATGGGTTAAAAAGTTCAAATCCTTTTAGCTCTTTATCTTTTTTATCAATAGATAGATCACTATATTACTCTTTACTTCTTCCATTTCAAACTTTCTTAAGCTACTCACGCACTGCATGGCTGGCAATTGTTTCTTGAATGAAACTTGAAAAGAAAGTAGTCTAGAAAGAAGTTCCTTAAAATTCAGTTTCATGCTGGGCGTGGTGGCACTTGCCTTTAATCCCAGCACAGAGGGAGACAGATCTCTGTGAGTTCAAGGCCAGCCTGGTCTACATAGTGAGTTCTAGGCCAGCTGGGCTACTGGGCCTTGCCTCAAAAAAA
>NW_008349068.1:2336810-2345662 GCF_000622305.1 Nannospalax galili | reverse complement strand
TTATTTTGATATATCACAGTGAAAGATTTATCGTCCTCTTTTTTTTTTTTTTTTTTAAAAAAAAAAAAAAAAAAAAAAAAAAAAAAAAAAAAATTCAGTTTCACATCATTTTTTTTTTTTTTTTTTTTACTTCTTCAGGTGATCTGAAGGCTAATTCCTTTCAGATTAAGTCCCTAAATTATCATTAGTATGATAAAAATACACAGTTGGTCCAGGTACAACATTCTCAGAAGTAACTAACTTTAAATTCCAAAAGGAAACGGGGAAGGAGACACCTTGAAACTCTCACTGATTTTCAAGTATTTAAAGAGCTGAGTGTACTACAAATTAATAATCTCAAATTGGAGAAGATAAACAGAAAAGAAGGAATGCATTTTGGTTCAACAAATTATTACCTTGCTAAAAACAAGGTAACGATGTGACAGCACAAACATGAAAGAGCAGCTGACAATCTTAATTAGCAAATTTTAGTTTTTAATTACCATGTTCTTTTCAGACGAGTCGAGCACACACAGACACACACATATACATATAAACAGACAAACACACACACTTGAATCTGTATGGCACATGATTTTTTTTTTTTTCTTGGATAGTAAGTGCATTTTTCTTACGTTATACAAGATAAGTTTCCTTCAACCCTAAGGATATGTGTCTATGCCTCATCACACTGTATTTCTTGAATTAGTGATAAAATGTTAAATTATTTAAGATGTTTTGATATAACAGGTATTCAGGTTTATGTATTCAATGTGCCATAATATTATCTAGTATAGTCCTCAGAAGATGACAATTCGGTTTATTCTAATACATCACCTATTTAGAACATTTAAAAAAAAATCACACGGGATGCCCCATTATTTATAATTGTCACATTTTTATGTATCAGGTAAAAATAAATTAATTAATAAGCCTACAATCTTCAAATCAACCAATAAAACTTTAAGATGGATAGACCTTTCTTAAACATGCTCTCAGCTCATTAGAAGTTTTCCTCTGTTTTTTTCTTCCACATTTGAATGCCTCCTGTTGAGTCACCTTCTAATTTTTCCTTGGCTGTCTTAATGTGTTAATAACAAGTACAAATCATTTCATACTGGAATTAATAATGAGCATCTCAAAATATGAACTGTTATCTCAGTTTTAAACACATTTTCTTTGAATTATTTTTCAAATTGCCAACCCCTATATACACATGGCTGTCAGGAAGAAACAATGCCTCTTTAAAGACAGGGATAAAGTCCTTGTGTATAACAAAGTTAAGCAATAAGAAGTATCAATGATGACACAGGTAAATCCTTGGATACAGTAGAGCACAACTCATATTTCCCAAACAAGCTAAGTACCAGAGGGAGAGAACCCCACTTAGTTTTGTGACTGTTGCTTTGTGTGTGTGAGGTGGGGAGTAAATATAATAACCCTTGCCCTGAAGGAGTTTGTAATGCAACTTAAGGAATGCTTAGTCAGCAGAGTAGACAGGACTGCGGGCTTAAGGGTAAAATGACTGAACTATATCACTTCTGGGTCTGTAATGCTGGATGTTAAGTGTTCTGTGACAGTCTCTTCACTGAGAACCTGGTGATAATGACATGACAGAGCTGATGGGAAGGGGAAATATAACGGGCATGCATGGGTGATAACACTGACCGTTGTGTGCTGCTCAGGCAGGCAACCTGCTCTACTTTTCTCTCCCCAAACTCTCCCCAGAGGAGGAAAGAGCCCTTGGTTTTTGTTGTGAATAGTATTACCTGAACCAGAATATCTAATTTTTAGGGACTAATATGTGAATGCAAATAAGAAATAAGAAAATCTACTTGTGCGTTAAAAAAAGTATGTAGTATTAAAATAGAATTCAAATTTAAAATAAAAGAGTGGGAAGGGAGTTCAGAAATGGGGAAAAATTTCTATTCATTAGTATTTTCTAGCTAATTAAGAAGGCACTTAGATTTTAGAGCCCAAAGTTTTCAGTTCGGCTCAGGTAGTAATAATGTTCCTTGGAATTATAGCTTTAAGGCTACTAAAGACAAAAGTCAAATAAGAAATATTTCATTATGTTTATCTGCACAGTTAAATATTGGAAGTTCCACTGCACAGCAGGACATGGGTGGTGGGTTTGGGGAGGCCCTGGTAATGAGCTGAACAGTCATAGTTACTTTTGTTTTTTTTCAGAGAAGAAAATATGAGAACAAAGAACATTTCAGTGTGTTTCAGGATACCACAAAGGTAGGCAACCAGAACAGGCAGGCTTATATAGAGAGAATAGGATAACTCATACCAGTGGACACACATACTATAGAATGTGCAAATCTCCATTTTGTTTAGCTCCATACACTGTATTCTTGTGAAAGCCATAGGCTGCTACAGGGACCAAGAGAAGAGCGCCTGATTTAGTACATGGCTTCTGATGGCTATGTCCTCATAAGAGAGGATCTTGTCATATTAAGCTCAATTCCTGTTGGGTTAGTGTTGTGGTTGCTCATGGCTTATGCTTTGCTCCAGAGAAAACTTATACACTCACTGAGGACTTTTGATTTTTAAATCGAAGATGGCCAAATCTTTAAGAAGATGGCTAGCTCCACTCATTGGGTTCTCCCAGACTTTGAGCCAGTTAGGACTGGTCAAGCCCCTTGGGCTTGGGGAGTGGAATCAGTTTCCAGGTGTCTAGGAGTGATAGTGTCTCTTCTTGTTTTTAAACAATTTCCATTTAATCGTGGTGAAACTAGTGCACAAATGGGTGAGTTAAACATTCAGTGTCCCCTTTCAATGCTAGTAAGATGACCCAAGGGAGGAACACCTACTACAGTTTGAAGAAAATAATTCCAAAGAGGGAAGAATTAATTAAAAGCTCAAATTATTACACAAATGGGACAAGATATAAAGAAAACATAAGTTTCTGATTTGATATACATACAGCATGCACACACACACACACACAACGAGAGAGAGAGGAGAGAGAGAGAGAGAGAGAGAGAGAGAGAGAGAGAGAGAGAGAGAGAGATTGATTTCCACATCTGAAGGCTATGTTTGGATGGAGCTGGCTTAAATAACAGGTGATGTCATTCCATATTGAATTTGGAGAGCCTTGAATGATAGGCCATTACAGAAAATAAAACCAAGATCAGGAAGAATCATATCATCTGAGAAACCAACAGTTTTAAACAAGAACCTTGCATGAAGTCACAAAGGCACATGTTCTAAATTGTATGGCGAATAGAAGCAATTTATTTATTTAAAAATGGTTAATGATCCTCCCAAGAAAACCCAGAAGGACAGCTTGTCACCGGTATCAGAGTTGTCTCATCCCAAGAAAGCTATTGCAAAAGTGAATTTGTGACATTCTGTAAGAATAAGAGGGGATCCAGCTTAACAAGGCTGGAGGACAGTGTGAAGATGGTACACAAGGTGAACAACAGGCTCCTCCAGTCCTTAACAAGGACAATAGGCCCCTCCAATCCTGATATGTTTAGCATGGAGAAGAGCAATGGGCATTTTCTCTTTATGATTTGCTTTTCATCTGACCTGCCTCGATATGCTGAGAAACCAAAGACTAGCTTTTTGGAGTGAGCAAATTTGCAAGATGAAAATGAAGTTGATATTGGGGTCCAGAATGAGTGGGTAGACAAACATGAAGTGAACAAAGGGAATAAAAAGAGGAGGAGTATAACAGGTTTAAAAAAACTGAGGAAACCAGATTTTCTACTCAGCCAGAATCCTCAGAACAAAAGGGAATGTAGAATAATGAATTGTTAGGGAAGCCAGAGAGGACAGTTTGGGGGAAAATGTGGGGTGTGGGGTGGGAGTAAGGAGAAAGGAAGAAGATTATCATGACAGTCTATCCTTGCACAAAGAGTGCTAAGTGCTGGTCTTCTCAGAGTCGCCATTTGTTCTAAGGAATTAGTTCCCACAGTGCTATTGAACTAGAAAATCACTCACTTAGACAGTTTGAAGAAAAGAAACAAACTCTCCTTCTAATCCTACTGACACATAAAATAACAAGGTAGATATGAATAGGAAAAGGCCTACATTGAAATACCTCTAATTGGTACATCTTTCACAGTGATCATAAAGTAATTGAAAATGGCTGAAATTTTATAAATTTATAAAATGGTTAAAGAAACAGGAAAAAAAATACATTCTGCCAGGGACTCAACATTGATAGTAGGCTAGCGTCAAGTGCATCTTTGTTTCATGTGCTACATTTCTCTAACAGACTCTGAAAGTACTCAACCTACAATGATGTTTTGCAATTATTTCGAAGCTGCAAATGTGCTGAATGAGTCAGATATTAAAGTATGTCTTCCAGAAACAGAGTTCAAAAGGCTATATAGCTCAGGGAATGTAGCATCTAAAGGTGGCTCTGAGATTGTGTCACCTCCAGGAATTTGTTCTCCATGTCCCTCCTCATCACCAGCTAAATGAACATATTGAGTAGTTATCTCAAAGTCTCACTCCATGTCTATGAAGGATAGCTCTATGATCCATATACTTAACAGAAATCAAAGTGCAGAAAAATTAAATTCCTAACTTGATTTCTACAGTAGTTTTATTCACTTGGTACTTTTTTGATTATGAGCCAGGTCCCCTTTGTTGGTAAGAACACAGAAGCACATAGAGAATGATATCTTTTCTAAGTATTAATAATTATTTTAATTTAAAGAAGTCAGTAGAAAGCAAGAGTTTGAAAGATACAGGTAAAAGGAAAGGACAGTGGAAACAGTATTCAAGGGGCAGACATTATCCCACAGCTTCTTGGCCATTGCTCTTCTGCAGTGCATCTCTCTGGCAGATGATTTACATGTCTTTCCAGCCTTCCTATTACTCCTGTCAATACTTTAATAAAATAAGGCTGGCGAAAGTGGTCCATCATTTGGAGACAACTAGATATTCTTTGTGTGTGGACTTTTATGGGCATCAGATAGGGCTGTTCAACGGATGCCTAACAAACTCCACTGCAATGATATCTGGAGACCCATAAAAAATTGGTAATGATATCAATAGCTTCACAATTTATGGCAAAGTACTGAGCAGAGATCACTTTCTCCACAGGAGTGCCTGACCCGCCCTGGAGCCTGGCCTGTGATGAATGCAGCAGCTGTGACATGCTTTCAGTCTCTGTGATGGAAAAACCACACAAGAGAAACCAGGTCTGATTGTAGGTGTCCAGAAACTTCGGTCTTAAATAACACTCCATTAGTAAAGAGACTCCCAGTATTGCTATAAAAGGAGGGGAAAGAAGCGCCATTTGACTAATATTTAGTGCCATTTTTCTTTCATTTCAGACTGCAAAAACTATGCCTGTTCAGTCCAGGAAGGAACAAACACAAGTAAATCCTCCTGACATCACAATGGATAGGAATGAACGCACATCTGATGTAGCCACTGTGGGTATTTGGAAAACTGACTCAACTGGAGTGCTGCTGCTATAAAAACAAATGAAGAGATTTTGATCGACTTTATTGGGACATATGCTTTTTTTCGGAAGATAGATATGGCTTTAACATCAAGCATATTGTTGTTAGCATTTTCAAGGTGTCTGGGCTTTTTTATAACTATAAAAGTTTTCACATTTTATCTGGATGATATATAACATTTATAGTTTTAAAATTTTTATTTTATTTTATCTATTTGCTCATTCTACTTAAGGGCAGATAATTCCAGGTCTTAATATATTAGATATAAGGATTTATCCGGAGGGGTTTCAAGGCAATCCAAAGTCCTGGTGCCTGAAAGTTAAATACTCTAAAAGAAAGATAAACCATAACAGACACAAATAAAGAAACATTAATTAATAAGTCCAGATGAATCTACTGAATCATAGAAGCTGATAGGAAAAAATGCAACATTTGCGTGTTGACTTCTAATTCTTTTTTTCTGGCATTCTTTGTCTGGAATTATTCTTTTCTAATTAAATGGTGTACAGTATTGTGTATAGCTCTTTCCCATGTCCTATATGCCAAACAGGACCACCCACAGTTGCTAAAAGTGCCCCTTATCCTCTGACTCTCAATTATCACTGTCTAATATTATAATCAGCTGTAAACCTATTACTCTTTCAAGGTCCATTCCCAAGAGCAATAAACATTCTTCACTTTTTTGGAATATGCAGATGCAGATGTACCATGGAGCTGATGATCAAGAACTTTAGGCCCTATTCTATACAGGTATGATGAGAAGGAACTTTAGGGCTTTGTCTACATGGGGATGATGAGAAGGAACTTCAAGACCTTGACAATGTGGGTCCCTTACAAGGTCCCAGGAGGAATCTTAATAACATCATCATGTGGTTATAATTTTTCAAAAATCATGTATATGAAATTCTAATTTTCAATGTCCCATCATATATTTCCTCCTGACACCAGGGTGGCCTCCAGTTAAGAGGGAATTGAGCTGAATGATATTTTGTTGCTTTTGTGAACAATTTTTGCATTTCAGAACACTAGTTATTGCTGACCATCCAGATGAGCAGTATAGGAATATGTTAGCATCTGCTGTGCCCATTCTCCCAGTTCTGTGACCCAAAGGCGCATAATGACAAGACTGTGCTTTCTTTGTGCCTAGCACTGGCAGTATATGAGCACAGTAAGATAAAAAAAAGATTTAAAATGCACAAACTAGTCGATAGGGAATTTATTCACTCACCAAACATAAAATTGTAAGCAGATAATTCAGTTCTCATCGACACCTTGACAAACGGGAGGTTCTCTAACTGGAACATACTTGAAAATGCAGCATAGAATTAAAATTCCCTTGCTAGCAGGATATAGGCCTGTCGCAGTTCATGAATCACATGAGTACACATCTGAAACCTGAAACCCCATGGTTATCTAGTCCCCAAATCATATTTAAACAAACATCACTTTGATTCTCAGGTTAAAGTTTGAATTATGAATTCCATGTATTAAAATGATTACATATGAATAAATCTTTAAAGAATATAAAGACAAAATTCAGAGAAAAAGAATCAATATTTAAGTATTATTATCATAAAGTTAAGTATTATTTTATATTCTATGACATCTCTGGTATATTAAGTTTACTAAATTTGTCACTGTAACTTTTCTCATTCTAAGACATTATATATATGAATTTGTATTTGAATTTTTTTGTTTCTTTCCTTAAATAGTAATCTGCCTAAAGTTGCATATAATGAGAGCCCCATAAAATACAGATCTCTTTCTGTATCTTTTTAGAGTTTGTTACATCTGAGTTATGTATAAAGTTGTATTTTTCTGGTTTCTCAGTTCAATCATTTAAAATTTTAATGCATAGACCAGTTGTTCTCAGATAAACCTTACTGAGAAAACATGAGCCCCAGGTTCAGGGAGAGGCCCTGCCTCAAAGGACTAGGGAGAGAGAGAGGATGGAGGAGAACACCTGGCCTGCTGCTGTCCTCTACATGCAACTACAAATGTGCACACCTGCATGCACTTGTGCACATATACTATACACTCACTCTCACACTCACACACAAATAAATAAATCTCAAAAAAAGCACTAGTTTGGAAAGGGAAGGGACTAGTGGGAGGGGGAAGGGGACAAGAGTGAGCAAGGGGTAGGAATGAATGTGCTCAAAATTCATTATGCACAAGCATGAAAATGTCAAGATGAAACCCATTATTATGTATAATTAATATATGCCAATAAAACAAAACTAGAGTTAAAAAATGTAAAAAAAATTAATGCATCTCTCAACTCTCATCATGAAGCTTCCTTATACAACAGATGATTAATCCAGAAAGTGTCAACTGACCAAAGTGCAGAGAATAAGAGACTGTTGAGTGCTTATCCCTGAATAAGACACCTATTATCAACCCTCTGCCACCCAAGGCTCAGGGACCATTGGGGAAGGGGTGGAAAGACCGCAAGAGCCAGAGGTGGTAGATAACCACAAGGAAACAGTTTTCCAGACAGCTGAGGAGTTACTCATATGAACTCACAGCAATGGTAATAGCATGCACAAGAACCATGCAGGCCCAAGCTTGACAAAATCCCAGCACAGAAGTGGGGAAGAAGCCCCAGCCTTAGCTGAGGAACTATTAGCAACCAATAACTGCTGGGAGAACGAGTACCAGCTTTCTTAAAGGGTGTGATTCTGGATAGGCTGACCAGGCTGCAGTGGACAGACCCATATCAAAGGGCATTTGGGGACACAAATTTGACTTGCTAGGCCTTAATATATGTGACAGAGTATATGAAATCCAATGGGGGGATATTAGAGAGGTGCAGATAGGGGCAGGGGGTCTAAATATGATCAAAATATATTGTGTGAAATTTGTAAAAGTTCAATAAAAATAATTAAAATAAAACAAAAATTAATGTTTAAAATACAGACAGTAGTTTTTAGGTTTTCCCGACACCCGCATGTGACACACAAAATATTATCCTTAAAGATTCTGTGTGGTGTTGACAAGAAAGTAAATAAAAGGGGGCTAGGGAGATGGCTTCTTGGTCAAAGCACTTACCTACAAGCATGAGGACTGGAGTTCAGAGCCCAGGATATATAAATATCCAGTGTGTGGCAGCTAACCTGTAATTCTAGCATCCCAAAGTGGAAACAGGATTGTCAGAGGAAGCTGGCTAGTAAGACTAGGCATAACAAGAGCTCTGGGCTTAACTGAAGGAGCCTGAAAGAGATTCCCAGTATCAACCTCTGATGTTCACATGAAGAGAGTCCCAGCGTCAACCTCTGGTCTTCACATGAAGAGAGACTCAGTATCAACCTCTGGTCTTCACGTGTATGTATGCATATACACATGTCTAACCACACTCACATGAGCCCCCACACATGTACACCACACAGACATAGACACACATACACAGGGACAGGGACAGGGAGAGGGAAAGGGAGGGGG
>NW_008349068.1:2315380-2336646 GCF_000622305.1 Nannospalax galili | reverse complement strand
AGGGGGAGGGGGAGGGAGAGGGAGAGCTAAGAGACAGAGAAAGACTGGAAAAGGGAAAATATAAATACAACAGAGTATGATGCACACAAAAGGCCACAACTGGTCAACTTTTAAAGAGTAAGAGACAGCAGAGTGTGTGTCCCTGGGTAGGATTTCTATATCAAGCCTCTTTCACCCATGGCTTAGGGACCATTGTGGAAGAGGGTCCGGAAAGTGTCAGGGTTGATCCATGAACACAGTGAAGGAAAGGCTTCACTATGTGAACTTGTAGCAGTGGTGGCATCAAGCACAGGACACATGCAAACTCAATCAGACAAGGGCACAGAGTAGAGCAAGAGAAATGTGTGGTGGATTGGCCCTAATCTGGGAAACTACTGGAGATTGATTACTACTGGGTAAGGGAGGGTAGGTCTTTAGATAAGCTGACTAGACTCCAGAGAATGAATTTGCACCAACAGATATCTATCTGAGTACAAATGCTTGGCTGGAGAGGACTTAAGGGGAGGCTTGTCTGGAGGAGGAGGTCTGAATTTGATTAAGAACTGTTGTATGAAATGCCTAAAAATGCATTAAAATTTTTTTAAAAAGAAAAGAAAATATAGAAACATGTAAGACTAGGCATAAAATAAGTTCGTAACAAGAATGAAGAGAAAGAAAGGTGAGGAGGGAAAAGATGAGGCAGTAGTTCACTGTCAATTCTCTATTGGTGAATGGCTCACCTCACCTATCATGTAGGATCCCTAACAGAAAGACCAGGCACTTAACCAGGTGAATGCCAAATAGAATTAAATGGAGCTATGGACCCAAAGCTCTAGCTTCAAATCCAAAAATCTGTGGACTCTGAAATGTCTCTGAAAAGGGAATTTTTTTTTGATCACTAAAAGGATCTATGCTCCCAATATGTAAATAAATTGCTACTGTCAGGTTTGTTTCTCTTCATCCAACACTTTTTTCTTTGGTGTCAACATTTATTTTAAAACAAACACCATTCACACGAATGCTGCATATGTTATCACCCTTGCAACTTAATGATAAATGAGCACGGAAGTGGCATCAACATCACCACTAAACAACTCAAGCAGAGGCTCTGAAATATTGACTACGATCTTGTCAATTACTGTGGTTTATGGAGGAATCCATTGCCCTGGCAGCTGATCTTTCAGTTTCCTATACTTTATAGTCTTACATGCTAGATATTTATGAGGTAAATCTATATTCATAAGATTTATGGTAACCATGGAATAGGTAGAAACATAATAGTTGAGTTTACTTGAAAAATTCTTTGGAAGAACTGAATTTTAAACACTGTTTTGAAATGCATAAGATATATGAAAAGATACATTGGTGTAAATTAAGGTATTTATAGTGGGCAGAACAGGACTTGATTTCAGAGGCTAGCATCTGGGTCCATGCAATGATACTGATAATGTTTTCTCAGCCAGGAAATGGACATGACCCAAGTGACTAGGGGCCAACTAATTGAAAAGTCTAAGAAGTGATTAGAAGAGCATTACTACAAAAGATTTAAATGGGAAGGTTTTAATTTCCTCTAACTGAAACAACAGTGAGATTCCCAAGGGAGACTCTCTCTAGTATGTTTTGGGGTACTAAGGAAGTGGTTAAAAAAATTTTGGAAAGACATTTGTTACTTTTGAGCATATGGTAACCATGGTTAACAGAGTAAGTAAAGGATTATATTCCCCAGGGTTTGTTTAGTAAACTCCTTATAAAAACTATAATCTGCATCCAGTAGGGGAGATGTCAATGGGCATGGAATGACTGCTTGACCCAGGATGGAACACATTTAGGATTATCCCTCAGTGTAGTGATGCTGGTCCACACCAAGGACTTATGGAGCTATTAATTTTTCCCAATATTTTTTAATTTAAATGTTTTTTGATATTTCATACATGAGTACTATATTTACATAATCTCTGCCCTTCTCTCTCTCCTTCCTTCACTCCTTCTATTCCTCCAACTCCTCAAATTCATACACTCTTCTTTAATTATTGTTATGTACATACATATTATATGCACAAACATATCCTACTGAGTCCATTTAGTGTTACTTATATGAACATGTATTTAGCGCTGACACTTGGAATTAGATAACCTATCAGGGGGCTGTTCCCTAAAGAAAACTGATTCTCCCTCTCAAGAGCCATTGATTGCCTGTAGCTCTTCATCTAGGGGTGCGGCCTTGTATAATTTTCCCCATTGCCATTGGCATGTCAAACGGTGCAGCCATTATGCGGGTCTTAAGGCTTGGGCTACCATATTTTTAAGGTTTTATGGGTACAGCATCCCTGTCATGTTTGGAAGACACTATCCTTAGCTGGCAAGATCCTCTGGCTCTTACAATCTTTCTGCCCCTTCTTCTGAAATGTTCCCTGAGCCATAGGTATAGAGGTTGCACTGTAGATGTGTCAGTTGGAGTTGCGTACTCCATGGTCACTTATGCTATAACTTTTAGGCTACAGCTTCCAAAGAGTTGATAACAGCCTCTAAAATAATATTTTACCGGCTCTTCACTGGAAAAGAAAGGGGAAAAAAAAAAAAGGCAGTACTTTAAGGTCATTGGGCTGCAGTTGCAAACAATTCCTGGCAATATGAAAGTACTAAATTCAAATCATCCATTCCTTCTTGATAAATGAAAACAACTACAAGTCAAGGTGAGGCATCTTGGGCACAAATCTGTATGATTTATCACCTGCATTTGAAACCTTTGTTCATACATTTTATTGGATTATTCAGAGTCCCAGGCATAACTGGAGGATGTGGTGGGGTATGGAGCCACTGTTATCTCTGAGGAACACTAAAAAGCTGTTTTATTCTACCGCCTGTGTGCCCAGATGCTGTTTTCTGGGTCGAAGCTAACCAAAGGGCCTCTTAAAGTCCTTTCTCCTAAAGGATGTGGAAGGCATAGTTTCTGCTTAATAACATTTGGAATTCTAAACAAGGGTCATCAACTGAGGCTTAATGCAGAAATCACAGCCCCTGGACTTCTCTCTCCATCAGGGAATGCAGAAATCACAGCCCCTGGACTTCTCTGTCCATCAGGGAACATGTTTAAGGAACATACCAAAGGAAAATTCAGACTCTTTTCTGCATGGAGATCTTTTTAACAATCGCAACTGTGGTTGGAGACCTCATTTGTTGACCCATAGCTGTTCCTGGAGCCCAAGGCTCAGCTTTAACATTGGGTACCTTTTACTGAATGCATCTGGTAGGTAGGAAGAGGTCATAGTCTGCCCCTGATGTCAAAATGGCCCAGCTGTCCAATCCTTTGTGACCTCAAATTAGACAACTGAAATTTAATCCACTTTAAAGTACTCTGCAAGACCACCCAGGTGTTTCATGTGGTTGCTGTTTTGCTACTAAATAGGTCCATTACACAGGCTGGAGAACATTACCCCAGCTGACTAATTCACCCAATGGCAGAGTGAGCCAATGATCCACGGACCATTATTGACTTTTCTTTGGAAGTGCTGCATCAAATTCAATGTGTGTTAAAGTGCAAAGGCCACAGGTACAGGACTGGGTTGTATTTCTGACTGTTCAGGAAGAAACAAACTGTTCATGCTAACAATATTAAAGTTCTACTTCTAATGGAAAGACATTTGAAAGTAAGAATGCCTACCTGTGCTGAACTATGGGAAAGAGAGAATTTGGTTAGATTTAAAAATATTCCCTACAAACAGATATTTTTTTGAGAATCAGGAGATTCTCAAAATTGGGTTTATATTAAATGTAAATAATTCAAGTAACTCAATGAATGGTAAACACTCACACACACAGACACAAGAATAATTTAAGGGATTCAATTCGCATGCAAAATAGTTTCTATCACTGTCTTTTCTATGGGTCCTAGGAATACATCAAAGAATACTAACAGATGAGAGGTTTTTTTCCCTTGATGGTAATCCTGCCTTAAGCTCATTATACATTACACAGTACATATCTACCTTACTGCCTGTGAGAACTGCACTATGCTACATTGGTGCTTACAATTAGAGAAGAGCATGAAGCAGCCCTACTGATAAGAAGTCACAGAATTATAAATTAAAGGAGAATATAGAGAGATGAAAAGAAAGGCAAACTTGAAGCACACAGCCTGCCACCCACAACAAACATTAAATTGAAGGTGCTGACAAGAGGCCAGTATCTAAATCAGCGAGCTTTTGAACCTATCAAATGGTTCCTGAGATAAGTGTCTTTTAATTTGAGACAAAGGAGCACAATCTCATCTTTCAGGTCTTGTCAGGACAGGCAAACCAACCTACAGTGCTGCTTTCAAAAAGGATTGACACAGAGAAGGAGTTGTCCTTATAAGCTACACAGGAAAGTCTGGATGCTTCCAGAACTGTTTTCCTGCAGTGCTTGTTTAGGTTGCTTCATTCTATTTATCCTGAGCACATACATACAGCCATACACACACATTCACACACAGAGAGACTGACACTCATACATACCCTCACACACACATTGACAAACACAGAGATTCCCCCACACACACTCTCACACACACACATATACGCTTACAAACACACACACCCACAGACTCACAAATACACACTAGAAAACTTACACAGTTATATACACACACATGCACACCTGCCCTCACTCACACATACCCTCACATACTCATATATACTTATACACACAAACACACACTCCTATACACATACAAACTCACATACACACTTACATACACATATACATACATACACAAACTTTCACATGCTTACCCCCTCACAGGCACACACATGTGCGCGCGCACACACACACACACACACACATACACACACACTCTCTGAAGGTATACGCTTCTCAAAATGAAATAAGATGAATGATCACGATGCCATCAGCACTACTTTGTAGTTTATTTTGTCCCACATACACAACGAAGCAGGATATGTGATGGGTATCTTTCTAGCTTTTTGACAGTTTTTCTTTGTATATTTGAAGTTTAATATTTCCACCAAAGGCTTGTATGCCCCTTATCCATAGTTACTGGTCACTTTCAAAAGTAACTTTTAAATGGTTTTCAAAGAGAAAACTCAGCAATTTCAAACCAGATTTACATACTACAATAAAATGCTTTACTACCCAGTAAATGTTGAATTTTCAGTAAGGCATATGAGTAACACATTTTAGCCAGGGGTGGGGAAAAGGACTCCCAAGAAGGATGGGTGGGATCAAAAAACTACATCACAAAAGACTGTGTATACTAACATGTGAGGAATCTATGGCCAAGAAACAATTTGCCATTGCCTCTATTCCTATATTCTAATTTCATAAGCCCTTATGTTTAGAATACAGATTTCATAAGCCTTTATGTTTAGAATAGATTTCGTTTCCTATCTAAAACAAACATATGGTATCAAGCAGTCTTTTAATGCTCAGATTTAAATTAGTTTTGAAGAGATAAAAAGACAGAAATAGTTCTGCTATGTGTGCATGCTTAACAGCAATATTTATATCAACATATTGGCAAAGGAAATGTTAAGTTCCCTGTATCTCCCAGGGCCCACAGTTTCATTTTAGAAGGAACACAACACAATTGCTTAAAATATTTACAATTCTGCATGTCAATAGAATGGAATGAAAGACTAGTGGACTTGCCTCCAACAGCTCTACAGCAGACCATTGAGTTCTAACTGCAAAGCTATCCTCAGTAAGCAACCTAACTGTATTTGTCAGTGATGGTTTGTTTCATTTGGAGGTCACATAGTCACTGCTACATTCAACAAACAGTCTGTGTGCTCTCAGGTCCCAGCAGAGTTTGTGCCACTTCCTTTGAAATTCTCTTCAGAAAAATCTCTTCAACCTTGATAGGGTTTTCGCAGCCTTGAGTCACAACTCATTTGTGAGTCTTGGACATAAATTAAGGAGTTTATGATCAGCATTCTAGCCCAAGGATGATATGAAACTATCAGACTGTGATACATAGTACCGAAAAAAAAAAGAGGAGTGCTAATGGTGTTTCCCCAGAGGCCTCTCTACTGCTGCTTTGCAATTGGGTGCAATGTCTCTGGGGAGTACAGGCACCTTAAGGAAATGTATCAAGCCCAGAATTCAGTCCAATAATCTCCCACAGCCCTTCTGGCTTTGGAGATTTATGTCCTGATGAACATTTATTTTCCCTAGGCTAAGTTACAGGAACTGAACTGTGTTAATTCTTGGGGAAACAAAGATTACTATGACACAGTTCTTGACCTTCAAAGAGTTCAGAAGAGAATAAGTTGTATTTAATAATATATAAGGAAATGTCACTAGAGATGGCTAAATAGCTGTTACAAGGTGCTGGTGGAGCAAGAAGCGTTATAGCATTAGCTATTGGAGAGGGCTTGATAGGACAGGTGATACCTTGAGTATTCATTTATCCATCCACCCATCCATCCATCCATCCATCCATCCATCATCCATCCATTGATCTGCTATGTTCAACAGACTGACCTAGAAGTTAGAAGAAACTTACACGGAAAATATAAATCATTACCTCAAAAAGCTTCAAGTCTCTAGGAGAAAGAGGCTCACAGGACAAGGTAAGAAGAAATGGTGGTGATATGAATGAGGCAAAAAGGTGCCCCAGAGATAGAAGGGGTTATTATTTGTCTGTTGGGGTTGAACAAGGTGTCCTGTAGAAGAAGGCAACTGTGATTGTTAATGAATGATGCTGAACATCAGAGAAAGGTTCTGGTGTCTGAAACAAGGCTGACACATAATTCAGACTCAGCAAAATCATGATAACCATGTGAAAATATGCTTGGGAATTCATTTAAAGCAAATGCCAAAGACACAAGTAAGTTAAATGAGGCCAACATACTGGGACTAGAGGTAATGTATAAATCACATAGGTTGAAGTAGAGGCATAATATAAACATGGATTTGGCAATTTCCTGCTTCAAATAGTCTGTTGTTGAATATTTTCAAGAAAATACAATCAATTATTTGCCTACACCTCCAAGATTCTATATGATTTATTCCTACTTTACTCTTTTTCATGATAATAAAAATAGAAATGTCTTCTTAATTTCCTTTTCACTTATAGCGCATACAAACCTAATAATTCTCGTGTCTTGAAACTTTGTTAAATTCATTTGTCAAAAAAGTTTTTGGTGGAATACTTAGGACTTTCTATATAAAACACTATATCATTTATAGTAGAGAAAATTTTATTTCTTCTTTTCCAATTTAGATATCTTTTATTTCGTTTGCCGTACCTAATTGCTTTGGCTCAGAGTTTCTATCATATTATACAGAAACACCGAGTGACCACCTTTGTTTAGTTCCGGATCTTAGAAGATCATCTTTCAGGGATGCAGATGTAGCTCAGCTGGTAGAGTGCTTGCCTGGTATGCACTAAGTCCTGGGTTTGATCTCTAGCACCACATAAACTGGGTATGATGGTGCACACCTATTATCCTAGTATTCAGGAGGTAGAGGCAGGAAGATCATGGGTTCAAGGTTATCTTCAGCTATATCATGAAATTGATGCCAATTTGGGACACATGAAACCCTGTCTCCATATATATATATATATAGTGTTTTTCTGTGAAGTATAATCTCACTTACTATGCCATCATCTTATTAGGTAATATGTTGAGCTACAGTTTTTCTATGCCTAAAATGTTATAATTTTTACTGTAAAAATGTTCTATTTTGTCAAATAATTTGGTTAGTTATTAATCATATAATAATGAACTTTATCATCAATTGAGATAATTTTTTATTCTGTTAATGTGAAATGATTCATATGTTGAAAATTATAAGAAACTGATGGAAGAAACTGAAGCTGGAAACAAAAGCAAAGTAATCTCTTGTTTAAGGGTTGAAAAAATTATTATTCAAATGTACATACTTCACAAAGTGATTCAGTGCAATACCTAGCAAAATTCCAAAGTCGTCTTTCATATATTTTAAAATCCTACCATTTGTATGAAACCAAATGGTTCACACAGTCAAAGCAATTGAGTAAAAACAGCAAAATTAAGATACATCACATACCCTGGTTTAAAACTATATTACAAAGCTGTAGTAATCCAAATAGTATGACAGTAGAATATAAGTATGTACATAGGTCAATGGAATGGAACAGAACAGACAACTCAGAAATAAAACACCCATACTTGATCAACTGATCCTTGATAAGGGTGCCAATAATACATAATGGGGAATAGACAGTATCTTCAATAAATGGTATGGGAAAACTGTATGGCCAGGTTCAAAATAAGTACATTATCTGGGCATAGGAATACACACTTGTAATCCTAGCACTTGGCGGGGGGGGGGGTAAGGCAGGTAGGTTGTGAGTTTGAGGCCAGCCTGGGCTACATTATGAATTCCAGGTCAGCCTTAACATCAGAATAAGACCCTGCCACAAAACAAAGCAAAACAAAATAAATAGGAAAAAAATTCCCCCAAATAAAAATAAATTAACAAAAGTACAAAATAATGGAATAATTAATAATAAACAAAGATTAGCTGAAACTAATATCTGAAAGGCTAAACTCAGAAAAAAAGCAGGGGTAGAAACAGCCTTTATAATGATCTGGATAATGCTTTTACAGATGCGACACATGAAGTAGAGGCAACCAAAGCAAATAAACGGGACTGTATACAACCGAAAAGTTCTCTACAGCAAAGCAAAAACCAAAATGAAAAGCCAAACTAAGAAAACATTTGCAAACTATATATTTGATGAAGTGTTAATGGCCAAAATGTTTAAGAAACATGAACTCAATAATGAAAATCAATAGTTTGGAGTTTAGCACAGGGGTAGGACACTTGTCTAGCATGCACAAGGCCCTGGGTTTGATGCCCAACCCCTAAAAGAAATGAAAGAAAAGGAAAATCTGATTAAAATGAGCAAAGGACTGGATTATTCATTCTCAACAAAGGCACACAGATGGCTAACAGATACATGAAAAAGTACACAGCATTGCTACTTACCAATGACAACCATAAGGAGATGCCACCTCATACCTGTTAGAATGGCAGTTACCAAAGCACAATGACTAGCACATGTTGACTATGAGATGTTGAGAAACAGAAACCCTTTACACAGTAGAGATGAAACCTGGTAAACATGTCATAGAAAATAGTGAGAGGATTTCCCCCAAATTAAAAATGTGGGAATTAATAATTACTATATGATCCAGAAACCCACTTTTCATTATATCTCCAAAGAAATTAGAATCAGTATCTCAAAGAGATATCTGCACCTTCATGTTTCTTTAACATTATTCACAATAACTATGATATGTAAACAATCTAAGTCTCCAATGAATAAAGAAAACTTGATACATATATGCATATACTCAGCTATGAAGAGAATGAAATCCACAGCCACATGGATGACTCTGAAATCATTATGCTAAGTGAAACAAGCCATGCACAGAAAGGCAAATGCGTCATCACATCACATCTCCACCTCACCTGCACTTCGAATCTAAAGAAGTCAAAAGCACAAGCAGAGAGTAGAGAGTATTGTCTAGGGGTGAGGAGAGAGGGAAGTGATTAGACATTAATTAAGTATTAGCCCTCGGTTATTACATGAACATGTTTTAAAGATTTAGTGTGTAACAGAATGAGTATCATTACATACTGTACTGTTTATTTGAAATCTTTCAAGAGAGATTTGAATGCCATTACTACAAATGCACATACATCCCAAAGAATGTCAACTAAGTGTGATGATAATTGTAGTAACAAGAACACATATTAACACATATACCTAGAACACACACACTTTTTATTTGTTAATTAAACATTTAAAAATAAAACTTAAAGAGACCTTTTAAGATCTGACTTTGTCTCTCTTATCTTCCGCAACCTTTCTCAATGCTCTGAGTCTCCTCGCTTTTTAAAATTACTTATTTAATAACCACATAATCAGAAGCATTTCATCACAACAGCATTGACATATTCAATAACAATTTCAGAGCTAAGCTGCATCTCTTTCAAAATTGGCTGTAATTTTTAGGTTTACAGTTGAATTAATACAGTTATACAATATTGTACTCGGTATAAACCCTGTAAGACATAAAATTGAATGAGGTTTTAACATTTAAGAAAAGATCTCCATTTCATTTTAAAATATACTGTTTCCTACAAAAAACCCCCTCATTTTTAATGCAACTAACACTTAGATGTTTGTACATGTGACTCTAACCTCTATATATCTAATTATTACTAGTCACATTTGGTTACTTTCTGAGATACTTGGCACCTGAGCATGGATACAAAGTGATCGAGTAGATTTCAATGGTAATGTTTTTTATGTCTACTAATCAACAAGAAGCAAATTTTTATGCTTCTTCCTCAAATATAACTCATTTTTTTATTTATTGATTTTTTTTTGTTCAGAAAAACATCCCAAACAATTTTTATTCATCTATATACCTACATCCCAAATGGCATCCTCCCATAGCCCCCCTCCCCACTGGAGCCCATATACTCTATCATTCCTGTTACTGTCCACTGTGTTGTCAGTGCCCCCAGCTATTTGCCAGAGGTTGTCCATCCACTGAGTCTAGTCAGCCTCTCTAGAGTTCCTTGTTTTAGGAAGATCAGCTGTTCTCCATCTAGCAGCAATCAGTTGCCAATATTCCTTTAGATAAGATTGGGGTCTGCTGTTCATTTTTCCAGTTCTATGCTGGGTTACTGTATAGTCTGGGAGTCTCTTGGGCCACAACTCAAAGGAAGATATCTCCTGTCTGGCATTGTTTTTTCTAATGTAGCCTTTAGCTATACACATAGACTCTTAAAAAATTATATCGATCCCTTTAATTTTTGTTTATACTTTCCTTTTGGGTATTTAAGGCCATACAGTTGGCCCAGATAAACCAATTTATGTTTACTCTTAAGGTTGTTTGAGGATCTGTTCCTCAGGGGTCACATGGGCTTGGGAGGATCCCCTGGCTCCTTTCTTCCACCTATGTGAAGATAAGTCAAAGGTCCTGCTCAACTGTGGATGGCTTCACTTGGAAGCATGGAGGGAATGTTTCCTCTGAGTTGACCCTCCTCTTTGTAGACTGGACACTGGTTCAAGCCCATCTGGTGAGGTCTCCATGACCTCCTTGATAAAGAGGACAGGTGACTCAACCACAGTTACAGGACATTTTGAGAGATGCTCCACAGTCCCCTGGAACTTAGTCGACCTTGGAGGGCAAGTAGCAAAAACTGTCCTTTAAGTCCCTCTGATGAAAGTCCCTCAATGTATGGCTGTTAAATATCCAAGAAAGTTAGTTCCAACAGTCTGGTACTTTTTAAAAAAAATATTTTATTATTTTTATTTTATGTGTATGAATGTATTACCTGCATGTATGTGAGTGCATCTGCATTGTGCAATGCTGCAGAGGTCAGAAGAGGGCTTCGGATTCCCCTGGAACTGAGTTAAGGATGGTTCGTAGCTGCTATGTGGGTTCTGGGAATCGAACCCAGTTCCTCTGCAAGAGCAGTCAGTTCTCTTAATAGCTGAGCCATCTCTCCAGCCCCAGTCTGGTACTTTTAATTACTATGTGCAATGTAGATAAAGCTTGGACAGAGACCAAACGTTCTCAGATAAACCTTGACTAGACATAAATTCCTTGAGCTAGTTGTATGTATAATTTATCAGTAGGTTGTTGGACTAATATGGTTCCCTTTGGGTTTTTTTTTAAACTAGCTAGGCATTACTTATCTCTTGCACTGTCTAACATTTCCACTATGGTTTCCCCATTTAACGTGCCCCCATTTTTACCATTTCTCCCTTAATAAAGCACTTCTCCTACGGTCCCACCTCTCTTGAACTACTTCTTTCCCTTTATCCCCAAGGTTCCTTGTATAACTCTCCCTCCTCCTCCTCTTAAAATAACCCCATTTTTATCCATATCTCCCTATTAATGCCTGTTTCCTACTGTTCTTCTCTTTCAGATTCTTTCTTTTCCTTTACCTCCCTGGTTCCTTCTCATTATCCTGGTTCCTGTAGTTATGTCTGGATACACACTCACTTATAAGGATTTGGTGCTAGGATTCACATATGAGGGAGAATATATGTCCTTTTTTTGTTGTTGTTTGTTTTGTTTTGTTTTATTTTTCTGAGTCTGTGTTACTACACTTAGTATAACAGTTTCTAGTTCCTGAAAATTTCATGATTTCATCTTTCTTTACTCCTGAGTAAAACTCCATCATATAAATGAACCACATTTTCATTATCCACTCATCAGTTGAAGGACACTTAGGTTTCTTCCATCTCTTAGCTATTGTGAAAAGAGCAGCAACAAACATGGATGTACAAATGTCTCTGCAATAGGATGAGTTCTTTGGGTATATGCCAAGGAGTGGTTTAACTGGGTCAAATGGTAGGTTCATTTGTAGTTTTTTAAGAGTTCTCCACACTGCTTTCCATACAGGTTGTACATGTTTACAGTCCTACCAGCAGTGGATGAATATTCTCTTTTCCCCACATCCTCTCCAACATTTGATATCATTTGTTCTCTTGATCTTAGCCAGTCTGACTGGGGTAAGATGAAAACTTAAAGTGGTTTTAATTTGTATTTCCCTAATTACTAATGATGTTGAATACCTTTTAAGATGCTACTTCCTTTCTTGATTCTTTGTCAGATGTGTTGCTGGTGAAGATTTTCTCCCATTCTGTGGGTTTTCTCTTCACTTCCTTGGTTGCTTCTTTTGCTGTACAGAAGCTTTTTAATTTAATGAGGTCCCATTTGTAGATTCTTGACCTTTTTTCCTGAGCAATTGATGTCCAGTTTATAAAAACCTTTCCTACACCTATATCTTTTTTTTTTTTTCAGTCTCCCTGTAGCCCCAGCTGTTCTGGAACTTACTATGTAGACCAGGCTGGCCTTGAACTCACAGAGATCAGCCTGCCTCTGCCTCCAGAGTGCTGGGATCAAAGGTGTGCGTCACCACGCCCGGCCACCTACACCTATATCTTGTAGGTTATTGCCAATGTTTTCTTCTAAGAGTTCCAGAGTTTCAGGCTTTACATTGAGGTATTTGATCCATTTGGAGTTGACGTTTGTGCAGGGTGAAAGATAGCGGTTTAGTTTCATTCTTCTACAGGTGGAGATCCAGTTTTGCCAGCACCATTTGCTGAACATGCTGTCTTTCCTCCAGTGAATGTTCTTGGCCCCTTTGTCAAATATCAGATGGCTGAAATTGCATGTACTTATCGATCTTTCCAAATTCACCAAGGCTGTCTTTGTGTTGATACAGTAGCTGATCATGTCTAGAAGTTTCTTCCAGGTTCTTCTCCTGAGCTTCTCCTGGCTGCTTGTCACCTTTATCCTGTTTTATTCTTGTCACTGCAGTATCACCACAGGGAATCCTTTTGTGTGTCTGTTCAAATATAATTTCTTCCAGCCAGAAGGAAGCTTCTTGAGACCAGAGATCCTGTCAATCATCTCCCTGCTGTATTCCCTGACCTTAGCAGAATGTAGATCTTCTACACTTTTGTGGAATTAAGGATGGAGGGAGCTTGAGCCAGGGCAGGTTAAGCAGTCACAGAGAAATGCTCATGAATCTGAACGAGTATTCTCAGACATAACCACAAAGCAGCAATACAGACTGCTGATTCAACTTAATAAGGACACACACGAGGGGCTAGAATGTTGACGTTCAGGAGACCATGGTGAAAGTAGGGAATGGACCCTAGAACCAAGCTGGCTTTTTATGCATCTGCTCAGCAGGAACCCAAATCCTGATCCTGCTACAAGGACATAGAAAACCCAGGAAAGTCACATCCTACTGCTGCTTCTCAAGTGTGTTGTATTAGTCACTTTTCTGTTGCTGTGATAGAAACACTGACCTGAGCAACTTATAGAAAGAAGAGTTTATTTGAGCTTATGGTTCCAGAGGAATTACAGTCCATCATGGCAGGGAGGCATGGTGGCTGGAGGTGGCTGTACCAGGAGCAGCAGAAGCTAAGCCCTCACATCATCATGCAGGCACAGGAAGCAAGAGACTGACTAGAGATCTGGCAAGGCTTAAGAACTCTGTAAGCCCACCCCCAGTGACATGCTTCCTCCAGGATAGCCACACCTTCTAAAACCTCCCAAAACAGCACGACCATCTGGGGACAAAATGTCCAAACACTTGGAGCCTATGGGGAACATTTTCATTCAAACCATCACATTCTACCCCCTGGCCCCCATAGGCTTATAACCATATAAAATGCAAAATGCATTTAGTCCAACTTTAAAAATCCCCAGTCATTATCAGTCTCAATATTATGTGTCAATACTATTTAAAAGACCACAGTCCAGTCTTTTCTGAGACTCAGGTAAATATCTTAACTGTAAGTCTCTATAAAATCAAAAGACAAATTACATACTCCTAACATACAGTGGAACTGAATACACATTAACATTCTAAAATGGAGGAATAGAAGCATAGTAAGGAAATATTGGACCAAAACAAGACCAAAAATCAGTAAAATCCAGTAACTCCATGTTTGACTTCTGGGCTTCTGGGACTTTACTTCCAAAGGGCTTAGATGGCTCAGCCCCTCTAGCTTCGCTGTGCACAACACACATCTTTCTCTTGTGCTGGTACCACTCCCTGTATGCAGGTCTTCTTGGCAGATGCCTCACAGCTCTGGCATCACGAACTTCTTGGGGTCTCCATTGCCAACCAGGCTTCACCTTCACAGCTTCATGCAATGGCCTACCAGAGCCTTCTCTATGCAGGGGAATCCCTGCTTCATGCTGCCTGGCCTCCGAGGCTCTCTGAAACTTGAGAGGAAGAATTGATGACCCCTTCACTCTTCCATCTTTCATGCCTCTGAAGCCAACACCAGGTGAAGGACACTGCCAAGTTTGACTGCAAGTTTGGGATGGACCCCAGCCTGCTTTATCCATTCTAGAAGTTTTCTCTTCTGTGGCCCCTGCAGCATTTTCCTTTCACAAGTTGGAGGCTTAACTGGGTGTGGTTTTGCCCTGGAGGCATTCTCTCCATTGTTTAAGTTTGACTCTCTAGGCCCCTCCTTAATCACTTTAATCTCCTTATCAAAGGGATCTTCTTTAGCATTTCTACATTAGGCTGTCTTGAAATTTCTTCTGCCAAAGTAATTAGTCCATTACTTTTCAACTTAGCCTCAGGCAAGCTTTTGGGTATAGGGCAGACTCCAGCCAGACTCTTTGCCAAAATATCCCAAGTGCTGCTTAAATCCTTATTTCCCTCTGGAACTACATTGTTCTCAGCACTGCTTTCTTCCAGGTGTTTTCTAGAATGGCCTGTTAAGCTCTGCTTACAGCAGTCAACTGCTTTTCTCACCAAACCTTCCAAAGTCTTCCACATTTCTCCAAAACCCCACATGGTCAGGTTCTTCACAGTCAACAGCCTACTCTCTGGTACCAATTTCTGTCCTAATTTGTTTTCTACTGCTGTGACAAAATACTCTGACCACTACCAACTTAGGGAGGAAAGGATTTATTTAGCTTACATATCCCGGGTCACAGTTCATCTCGGAGCCCAATGTAGGAACTCAGGGCAGGGACCTGGAGGCAGGAGCTGGAGCACAGGCCATGGAGGAATGCTGCTTACTGGTTTGCTCCCCTGGCCTGTGCTCAGCCAGCTTTCTTATGCAACACAGGCCCACCTGCCCAGGGGTGGCACCATCCACAGTGGGCTGGGCCCTCCCATATCACTCATCAAAAAGATGCCCCTCAGACATGGCCACAGACCAGTCCAATAGAAGCAATTCCCCAATTGCAGCTCCCTCAACCCAGGTGTGTCAAGTTGACACTAAAGCTATCCAGCACATGTGTGCACTGTTGAACCAAGGTAGAGAATTAAGAGACCAAACTGCTGTGGAGAGTCCTGTGGTACGAATTCTGTCAACAGTCCTGGAGCAGCATTTAGGAAAATATACAAAAAAAATTTGTTTCAATATTCTTCAAAGGACTTACTATGTGTGATGAATCCTCAGAAATAATGAAAGCTATCCACAGTGTTAGCAGCAGGGCAGGCAGCATGGCCAAAGGGCACTATGCATGTGTTATAGGGGCAGGTCTCTAGAAGAAAGCCTGACATTTTTGAAAATCACAACAGCCCCAAATGAAAACACAAGCACAACAGCCCATCTAAAGGTAACTGTGAATCACCCTGATTATGAGCCACCAGCATGCAATCACTGACGCACAGAACCTCCTGACTAATAGCTGTGAGCAGTTTGCCTTTGCTATCTAAGTGTCACAGACTGAACACACTCTTGCCTGACCTCGACTCGGCATTAATACCTGAATCACAGCCTGGGGGAGCTCAATATTCCACTGCTGGAAAGAAGATAAACAGCAACAATACAAAGATGCAGACCTTTTAGTGCCGCTAGTTAAACCGGATGCATTTAATCTTCTTCAGCATCTAAAATGTCTGTCATCTTCTCTTGGGATGAAAGATATTTAAACACTGTTGCAGAAAGCCAGTTTCTGGAAGGAATTTCCACGTACCAAATGGAAAACAGAATAATAATAACAAAATCCTTGGTTGCATTCAGTATCACAGGACACAAATCACTAGGTAGCCAGAGGGAATGCTGTTTATGGTTCCCCAACCAGAGAAAACCCCTGATCATTATTTATAGAACTCACCAATGGGGCTGAAATACACAACTAATTTCTGTTGTATGCAATATGCAGTCTGCTCTCAAAACTAATGATATATGTGGAAATACTCCACATCAAATGGTTCCTACCTACTTTATTACATTTATTTAATTATTACATATATGTGGGAGAGGATTGTACATACCATGGCTCATGTGTGGAAGTCAGAGGACAATTTGCTAGAGTCTGTCATTTTGCTAGAGTCTGTCTTTTCCTACCATGTAAGACTCAGGGATAGAACTCAGGTTGTTAGGGAAGTACCTTAATCCACTGAACCATATGGTAGGCGTTGAGCCATCTTGCTGGCCTCGTTTATTTTGACCTTGGTCTACTATAACAAGGAATTAAATCCTAATATCTTACCAAAAAGAGTTGACAAGTATATGTGGACAAATATTCAGCTAATCACTACTTCCTTCATCAGAACTACTAAGTCATCATTTGATGATAAACAGATATAAGGTAAATTGAGGGGGAACTAACCCATTTGAAAAACCGTGGTGATGCCTCCATGATCAAAGCTAATACTTGTCAAGAGCTTACCATGTACCAGCACTACCCAAAGTGTGTTTCATGCTTGTTCATCTCCACAGCATTCCTAAGGCTAAGGATGACTGCCCACACACTGTGCTAAGGAAAGAGAGAATAAAAGAAAGTTAAGAGTTCGCCCTGGCCACATACCTATCATATGGGAGGAAAAGGACATAAAACCAAGAGGATGCTTTTAAAAACCTGCATTCCTATGCCTATACAATATAGAGTTCCAAAGAGAGATTGTTGAGACCAAGTCAAAGATATTTCCAGACCACAGTCCTTGAGATGCTGATGTAAACCCACATCGGTTTTCTATAGGAAAGACGGTGCCATCATGATTCATCACCATGAACACTTTAGTCCATTAATGCATCTTATAGGGGAGGAAAGCCTAAAATCTTTCATTGTATTTAACTCAAATTGTAGAAGTAACACAATCGCCTGTAAGCAAATATTTCCTGACTGAAGCATAGGAGGAGGAGTTAAGCTATGCCTTGGGCTCCATCTTCCTGAAAATTAAAGGAGTCAATTTGGAGAGAGTAGGGGCACTCAGAAGATTCAAACCCAGAGACCACAGTCACCACAGGCAATTCCCCAGCCTTCCTTCCTTCCATTTCCTTTGTTGGGAGGCCAAAGGTGGGGACCTGTCGGAACAGCGTTGCTGCCGTGTACAATTATTATTTTAATCGACACTGTGCTGTGTTAATGAGTGCCAACCATGTGCCAGATGGTGTCGAAAACAAAGCCTTCCCTGCAATCCCGCCCAGTGGGAACACCACCTCGCCTCTCTGTGAAAAGCCATCGCAAAAGTGGTAATGAGCTAACTCCAATGCAACCCAACTTCTAATCCCTCGACACCTTCTGATTGGGCACTGCACCAAGATTTGGCATAGAAAAGGCACCTGGAGTGCTGTCGGATGATCTCTTCAGGGATAATGGACCAGGGAGCTGAGCCTGTAATGATTTCATATCAGTTTGTTCAAGTTCAGTTGCTATTAATTGGGTTCAAGTTCAGCTCCAGTTCACACAATCTAAATAAATAGCTGTTGAAACCAGCTTAGAGTCTGGCACGGTATGTATCTTTGTAGCTAACAAGAAGTGAGCTAAAGAAAAAGATGTAGAAAGCCTTGCATGTATGTTGTCTGGTGTACAGTCTGCCTAGTGGCCTTGTGCAGTATGGGGAGGTGCACAAACACTTCTGCTTTCTTACAATTGTAACAAATGATCATATTCTGAAGAATGGAGTCTGGAAATGGTTACATGTTAAGACATGTATATGATTCTAGAGAACAGCTACAGGCAAACTGGGGCCTTGAAGTCAGCATAGTTGGACACTTGACTTTCTCTACGTTTTCCATCCACCTAGGTAATTATAAGAAGTTAATTCTATTGTAATCTAATTAAAGCTTGAAAAAGAAATCTTTTCTACAAAGTCATTGCTAAACAGAGAAAAAGAGTAATATTGCAGAAAATCTATTTTAAAAAGGATATTGTATATTTTATGGGAAAAAAAATCAATCCAAAATCTATTTTAGCTTGCCCATTAAGATTTACTCTAAGATGGTTTAGCTATAATGAAATTAAAATACATTTCTAAAGATTATTTGTAGGAAAGTTTGAATTAAGGCAGTTTCCAATTCAATGTTGTCTGGCAAATTCTACGTTCTGTTAGAATCAAGTCACAGAAACTATGTATAAAGTTGATTTGAGAATACACTAGCATGGTTATTATATATTTGTATAAAATCATGTGTGGAAGGAGCATGTACAGCTAATAGTAGACAAGACATGTCCTACATTTTTACTTTGAAGATATTGCAAAATATCACTTAAAATATAGCTGCTTTAAGTTGATTATACAAACAGTAGAGTTGTTTTATCCTTTTTAAAAACTTACTAACCCTACATAGTGAGTTCCAGGACAGTTGGGACTACAGGGAGAACCTGTCTCAAAAAAACAAAACAAAACAAAAACCAACCAACCAACCAACCAACCAACAAACAAAAAAACTTACCAACCCTAAACAAGCAGGTGACTGTATAAATAAGGATATTATAAGTGATCCATTTGAAAAATGTAATTTTGTTATTTTGGGGTTTATTTTCTGTTTCATTTTTCTGAGATAGTAAAGGACAGTTGAATAGGTGTGAAACCTTCAGTGTCCTTATGATGAGTGGTTTGTTTTTGCTTCTGCTATCAATTTGATGGGTAATTAGGGTAGATTTCTAGGGTCTCTGTTTCTTTTTATTGAAAATGGACATTAAAAAAAACAGGGTCACTGAAAAGTTTGAGCAAATACTTGTATCTAAAGTGTTCAGGACAATACTTAAAACATAATATATGCTCAATAAACAGTGCTCTTTCTGGCTTCCCAAACAACAATTCCATGTTCTCTGGTTCCATTTTGTAGTCAGCCCCTGAACTGACCCCCCCAAGCTGCCATCTGAGCAGCTTGTTGAGACAGGAAACTTAAGGAGGTGATCCAAAATGATCTGTGGCCTCAGAATTTGAGCTTGTCCAGAACCAGAAAACTACAATAAATAACTTATCATTTACAATAAATTAAATTGCCTATAGATCTGCCTAATTAATTTATTCTACGTTTCAGCTGCTCATGTTTCACAATCTTCAAGAGATATGTAAAATTGAAGTTCAGCTACTATGGGTATTTTCTACCAGACTACAGGTAATAGTGTTTCTCAGGATACCTTTCCATTGTAGCCCTATCTAGAAAGGCACAGGAAACCACCTACATTCACTTTATTTGTGACATTAGATTTATGCACCTTTGAAGTCATACAGAAGTAAGTAGCGTGCCCCACCATTCCCTCTCATCTCCCATCACCTTCCTGTGAACTCTGACACCCATTCAGCTGAGGTGCTCTACTGCAAGTCCACTGAGGGATTTCTTTCTGGTCAAGTTTCCAGTTCAATTGGTTGTGGATCTCTGAAGGCCAGTCTCCAGGGGGATCCTACTTCAGGCTGATGGCTCCCAACTGTTTACCATTAGCCTGTCCATATTACCCTTTGCCTTGTTTGCTTGACTTTGCCCATATCTGATTTGAGAGTTTAAGAACAGAAATGGAATACTGTATTGCAGAAGGCCAACCATGAGGGCAGCTCCGCAATGGAGTTTCTATGTGAAGCATCTCACCTACTTGATCCCAGGTCTTTAACTTTGGAAGAGAAATGCCAATTGATGTCAATATACCCAGCTAATTTTGACAAAGAAAATGGTTTCTAAGGTAAATCCCCTATATGTGACAAACTTCTGTGGGTAACAAGAACTGCAAAACATAGGATAAAATGTATAATTTTCAATATATTTTGGCTTGAAAATACACTTACTTATAGTTTAAAAATATAAAACAAATTATTTCCCTTTTTGTATTAGTGAATTTGTAAGAAAGGTAATTTTTTTCTAAAGACCAGTGAGAACATGTCTTCATTTATGAAATTATAGGAAGAATTTAGATATAAAACACAAGAATAAGTAATTTAATTCAGCAAACATGCACTCTGCAACAATTCTATTTCTGGTTTTATAGGTAACATTAAGTAATATAAACCCATTCCTTCCCCTCAAGGAACAGTCTGAATGCTTGAAACCACACATAAAATAATGTAAGCAATATAAGATAATTTTATCACCAAGTACCAGGCTGAGTAATGCAAATCTCCTAAGTGCCATGCCAGAATGAAAAGAACCATGCCAACATTGTCTGTTGTAGGAAGAGTGTGCACAAAATTGGTGGGCCTGACCTTACCTAGCCTTTACAGTGAAGTTTAGATAAAAAGAGATAGAAGTCACTGAAGGTGAACTGAACTGTAAAATCAATGATAAAGTAGAAAAAAAAGTCCACAGCCTGCAGGGCTGTGGAGTGGATAATGCGAGTGGAGGTCCCCAATCACTCCAGATGGACTGAAAAAGCAGCTTTGTGCTAGGTGCAGAGCATGAGCTACCTACAGCTATACCCAGCCATTCTACTGAACACTGCTGAGACTGCCATCTTGCTAAGGCTTATGTCTTGTATAATACAGACAACAAGGACTGCTGGAGATTTGTCCTGACTTCTATGGCCTTTTCTCTTGGCCAGGTTCCTAACTAACTGTGACTA
>NW_008349068.1:2301383-2314197 GCF_000622305.1 Nannospalax galili | reverse complement strand
GGTTTGTTTACATGATAGAGTTCTACTCAGCAATAAAGAAAGATGAAATCATGAAATTTGCAGGTAAAGGGATGGAACTAGAAACTGTTATACTAAGTGAAGTAACAAAGACTCAGAAAAATAAACGATGTATGTTCTCCCTCACATGTGGATCCTAGCACCAAATCGTGATAAGTTAGTATGTATCCAGACATAACCACAGGAACCAGGATAAAGAAAAGGAACCAGGGACGTAAAGGAAAAGAAAGAATCTGAAAGAGAACAGTAGGAAACAGGTGTTACTAAGGGAGATATGAATAAAAATTGGGTTATTTTAATGGGGGAGGAGGGTTATACAAGGAACCTTGGGAACAAAGGGAAAGAAGGAGCTTAAGGGAGGAGGGACCACAGGAGAAGGGTATTATTAAGGGAGAAATGGGAAAAATGGGGCCACTTTAAATGGGGAAACCATGGTGGAAGGGTTAGATACTGAGAGAGATAAATAATGCCTAACTAGTTTTAAAACAACCAGAGGGAAACTTATTAGGCCAACAACCTACTGACAAATTATACATACAACTAGCTCAAGGAACAAAATATATGTCTAGTCAAGGTTTATCTGAAAATGTTTGGGTTTTGTCCAAGCTTTATCTATATAGCACATGGTAATTAAAAGTGTCAGACTGGTGGAACTAACCTTCTTGGATGTTTAACAGCCACACTTTGAGGCCTATACTAATTTGGTCAGAGTGACTTAAAGGACAGTTTTTGCTCCTTGCCCTCCAAGCTTGATCAAGTTCCAGGGGATTATGAAGCATCTCTCAAAATGTCCTGTAACTGTGATGAGTCATCTGTCCTCCTGATTAAGGAGGCCATGGAGACCCCACCAGATGGACTTGAACCAGTGTCCAGTCTACAAAGAGAAACATTTCCTCCATGCTTCCAAGTGAAGCCAGCCACAGTAGAGCAGGACCTTTGACTTATCTTCACATAGATGGAACTGGTAAAAGAAAGGAGCCAGGGGCTCCTCCCAAACCCATGTGACCCCTGAGGAACAGATCCTCAAACAACCTTAAGAGTAAAAATAAATTGATTTGGGCCAACTGTATGGTATTAAACACCCAAAAGGAAAGTATAAACAAAGATTAAAGTGATCAGTATAATTCTTTGAGTCCATCTGTATAGCTAAAGGCTACATAGGAAGAAACAATGCCAGACAGGAGATACATTTCTTTGAGTTGTTGGCCAGGGCAGCCCAACAGAGTCCCAGACAGTAACCCATCATAGAACTTGGAAAATGAACAGCAGACCCAAATCTTATCTAAAGGAATGTTGGCAACTGTTTGCTGCTAGATGAGGAAGACCTGATCTTCCTAAAACAGGAACTCTAGATAGGCTGACTAGACTCAGCAGATGGACAAGCACCGGGTAACTGCTGGGGGCATTGACAACACAGTGGACAGTAACAGGGATGACAGAGTATATGGGATCCAGTGGGGGGTAGGGAGGTTATGGGAGAGTGCCATTTGGGATGCAGGTATAAAGATGAATAAGATTGTTTGTGATGTTCTCTATGAAATACACCCCCCAAAAACCAATAAATTAAAAAATGAGTTATATTTGAGGAAGAAATATAAAATTTTGCTTCATGTTAATTAGTGGCCATGAAAAACAGTACCATTGAAATCTACCTGATGACTTTATATCCATGCTCAAGTGCCAAGGATATCAGGAAATAACTAACTATGACTAGTAATAATCAGATATATAGAAATTAGAGACACATATGCAAACATCTGTTAGTGGCATTAAAAATGAGTCTTTCTGCATGAAACAGTATATTTTAAAATGAAATGGAGATCTTTTTTTAAAGGTTAAAACCTCATTTAATTTTATGCCTTATAGAGTTTATACTGAGTTCAATAATATATTAATGTATTAATAATTGTATTAATTCAAGACTGTGAACCTAAAAATTATAGCCAATTCTGAAAAAGATGTATCTTTGCTCTGGAAACTGTTATTATATCAGCACTATTGTAATGAAATGCTTCTACTAATTATGTGGTTATTAAATAAACTTTAAAAAAATTTTAAAAATATATCAAAAACTATTGAATCCTATACTCTAAAAGGTGAGTTATATGTGCATTGTATCTCAATAAAACAGTTTAAAACACACAAAATAACCCACCGAGGTATATATTTTATACAGATGAATTATATCTCAGTAATCTATTAAAAAAGAGCCATCCATGCTGAAGGTTTAGGATTAAAATCACCTTTATTACATGAATTGTGAGTCTCAGCTCCTCAGAGGGCTCGGAATGGAAATGTCTCTAACAACAGAACTCAATGGCCAGGCAAAATATTGCATGAACAATGAATGATATGAAACAAAGTAATATTCCTTTGATATTCTATTAAGCAGAACATGCATCCTTAGTTACACAGCTAAGTGTGTCTCAATGTTCTTTGTTTGCAAATGAGAAAACTGAGGCTCTCAATGCACAACCAGAATGTGTCCTTCCATTTGATCCTTCCATTCAGGTTTAATGATCACATTTCATACTCAATGGTCAATGCAAAGAATGATGCTGTGTATAAATTTGTAGGTATGTATGCACAGAAACATCATACGTGTTTATTACACAAGAGAAGCAGTGCTTTAAAACATTTCAGTTACTCCTGTTTAAACTCAGTGCTCATTGCAGCGCCTGGCAACAGCTTATGCTCAGTAAACATTAAGGAATGACCATCTGAGGAATAAACTTAATATTCTGGTATTATTAAAATGCACAGATTTCCAAAGAAGAGATGTAGTCTCTTATCTCTACCACAAATACCACCCTGCCTATTCTATCTAGGTGGTAAATCACACTAATCACCTTCTGGTCAGCTCCCCTTTTGACCTCACTGTTTATGTCAGTGGCCCTATCTTTCTCTAGTACCCTGGTGAGGAGGCCTGATTCAGACAGTTCACCAGAGGTTTTGCTCCATTTAGGCTCTCAGGAATTTAATGATTATCAAATCACTGACTCAGATGATAGGAGGAAAGGAGGACTCAATAAGTTTAAGAGGCTGTGTTGTGCCCACTGAGCAATGTCAGGAAAATGCTACAATGTTCTCAAAAGAGAAAAATCCAGATGAGGGCAAGAGTTCACAGAAGTTGAAAATGATTCATGTGTATGACCAGAGAGACCTCAAAATTCAAGGTGGGGAAATGGTTATTCCACAAACAATAAAAAAAGAGACCACAAACCATGGGTTGAGCCATCTACCAAAACAGCCTTGACCATGAGAGTGCCAGAGGAGCAGGCTAGTCTTGCCAAAATAGCCTGTGTGGATCTTCCTGAGCAAGAACTAGAATTAAACTCAGCTCTAAAAAGCATTTTATTTCATAAAATTCTATACTTTTTCTATACAGGATATTTATAGCAACAGTAACTGCTATGTCAGCATGCACTTGCAAGTGGATGATGGGATGATGTGCTGTCTTTGTTATAAACTGGGCCCAGCTTCCCTAAGCGTTTGTAAACTGACATCACATAGCTAAGGACCAAGCATGCATTTGTATGTCTTGTAGCCCCTCTTGCCAGCTCTCAGAACTCTGTGACGATAAATGTGATTATCTCTACTCACAAAGAAGGAACGAGAGATACACAATTTGGTAAACATTCCAAAGGTCACAGAGGGCAGAGCCTGAAGGAGAACCTAGTCTTCTTAACTCTGTGGCCTATGCTCCTTTCTCCTTAGCATGATGGCTCCCAGACCTAACTTCCCTTGAAACAGGAGACAGGAGTGGGAGGTAGCAGAGTTGGAGGGGAAGAATTCAGAGTATTTGTACAGCTCTACTGAATAAAAAAATGCTTTGCTTCTTAAACATACCTAATCAAGGATATTTAGATAGAAAAAACCTTCAGTGGAGAGAGTAATTCATCAGGCTGCCCAAGTTTAATGAAAATATCCCTTATGAATAATCAATTGCTTTTGTTTAATTCTCTTTGCAGTGAGTAACCTTGGACCCTAGGATTTGGTCTCTTCAGTAGACTTCCCTAGCAAGCTGCCTACTGAGCCCAGTTCCTGAGGCTGATATTTACCTCACAGCAAAGTGAAACATTTTTGTAATGTTCACAAATCTCCTTTTCCTGAAATTTGACCTTGGAGCCTATTCACATTTACAGAAATAAATACAATTGTATGTTTGGTCTCTAAAAGCAGAGCAGTCCGTTTATTTAGAATATCACCGCGATTAAAGGATATTCACACTTATTCTATGCCACAATGAAGTTAATATCTCTTGAATGAATCTTGCTCTAGTTCTATAAACATCATCCTAGGGTCAATTACTTTTGGAGCAAGGCAAATTGATTTTTGATTAGTCCAGAATAGTATATATTGCCTCATATCAGCTTCATATGTTGACACTGATTATGTAAACCAGCGTCCAACTGGTTTTCATATTCTGGATTCTTCTAGTAGAAAGTCAAGACAGACCTAGAATCAAATCTTATCTGCCATACTAATAAAAATATATGTAACACTGAGCAAGTAGTTTAACAGTACAAAGTCTTGGTTCCCTCTTGTATAAATTGAAATAAAAATAATTATGAATTTAAGAGTTGTGGAGATGAATTCATGTAAGTTCTTTACATAGTGACTGAAATGTTTCAGAAATTGGCTATAATATATTCAGTTATAAATTATTCTTTTTAAAATGGGGGCTGGAGAGATAGCTCAATGGCTAAGAGCACTGGGTGCTCTTGCAGAGAACCCAAGTTCAATTCCCAATACCCACATGGTGGCTAACAACTGTCCTAATTCCAGTTCCAGGGGATCCATCCAACACCCTCTTCTGACCTCAGTAGACATTGCAAGACACAAGTGTACTTACATACATGCAGGGAATGTACTCACACACATAAAATAAAAAATATATAAAATGGCCTTGCATGTTTTTATAGCCCCCAGCTATTTCTAATGTTGGATGTATTATTCCATTAGGATGACATATATTATAGTGAAATAGATGTGAAATAATTTCATGTTGGCTTTATAATTTTAGTCATATTGCTATGGCCTCTCTCTATTACCACAACTTTCTCACACATTGTAAACTTTTAGACAGATGATGATGTAGAGTGTATTATTTGGATAATTTCTCTTCAGTCTCTACTGTCTATAGCTCATCATAACCCCAATACCTTCATGAATTATTGTAGTAGCTCTGTAGTCTCCAGTAAGTTCTTGTTTCTTTAGACTCTTAGTGGTTTCAGGAACAAATTGGAAGCTAATCATACATGTTTTGTTTAAATTTTCATACATCATTTTATTTTCTTACTTAGAGTATTTGAATTATTCAAGAACACCAAGTTTGGCCATGTAAGGAATTAGGCTAAGAAACAAGTTGGGCCTTTAGCTGCAAGGGAAGCATATTCCGCACACCTACATGGACAGTGCTGCAAGTTACAAAGTAAGCCGATAAGCCAGGCAGACAGTACTGGCCTTGGGAAAGTAATGCCTTGGAAAGCATGTCCTCTGAAAGCCTGTGTTTCCAGGAGAAGCTTTGGAATCCTGAGATCCCCATTCTCACGAAAATAAGAACAACACTACTTCCATTTGCTTTATATGTTGAAGTTCTCCATAAAATTTCCTTATAAACTACATCTGAAAGTCAGCAGGCTACACACTACTATAAAGGGTCCAACTGCTCCTGAGTGTGTGCTGTGAGCACATTCCTTGTTGAGAGAATGAGAGTTAGATATAAGAACAGGAGGCCAGTGTGGCTGAGCACGAGAAACAAGAACATAAACCAGCCCTAGGTGAAGCAGGCAGGGCTCCACAAAAAGAGGTTTGCAGTTAGAAAAGGACCTGAACTTTGTTCTGTGTTCCTGAGAAGGCCATTGCTATGGAACATGCCATGCTCTGATTTAAAGATACTTTAAATTATAGTTACAGTTCATATTTTGATTTTAAAAGACATTTGGAAGACATTTTAAAACAGAATTTAAGATCCTTTGTGGAGGACAGTGTATAAAGGAAGGAAAGAAGACATTATTATATTAGTGCTAATGAGAGATAACGGTGGTTTAGCCTAAGCAGAGACAGTTTTGAGGTTTATTTTAGGCAATAAAACCAATTTCTTTTCCATTTTTCATTTCCGAGAAAATTAACTTAGGTGTAATTGTTCAGAGTGAGGAACTCAGTGGAGCATAGAAACAGTCTAGGTAGGCAGGCAAAGTCAGCAGGTAGGCTTGGATAGAAAAGCTTACCTTCAGGAAAATACCTGTCTGTCTGTTTCTCTCTCTCTCTCTCTCTCTCTCTCTCTCTCTCTCTCTCTCTCTCTCTCTCTCTCTCATCTCTCTCTTTCTTTCACTATTTTCCCTCTCTCTCTCTCTCTCTCTCTCTCTCAACTCTCTCTGTCTTTCACAATTTACTGGCAGCTCTGTGCCAGACAGTATGTGGAATGCTGGGTATGTGAAGTCAAATAGGGGCAATCTTTCAAGAGATAACAAGTCTCTCTATGATCAACAAGATAAGCAGATGGAAGAGGTTCTCCATAGTAGAGGGAAAAAAAATCAGAGATGTGGGGAACAAAGGAGACACCAACAACCTTAGGGCATCCTCCAGTTTATTCACTCACTTCAGCCATTTATTTTCTTCCTCCAATATTAGTCAACATCTACTTTCTGTGAAGCTCAAGACTAGATTACAGCAAGATAGAGAAGCTATGATTCTTACCTTTTACAAACTTATTCTACAACTTGCCAAGGAACAACACAAGTAAACATGATAGTATAATATGAAGTACTAAAAATATATACACAATGAACTGTTCATGGAACCTAGGTAAAGGAATCTTGGCAGCCTACTGGACAGCCCTATGACAATGATATACTTTCTAAACGGTACTGAGCTTATTACTTCTTTGTGGAGGTCTTCCCCAATTCTCAGTTTCTTCTGGTCTCCCCAGTACTCTTGCCTCTGCAGTGCTTTTCCAAGTTTGCATCTGTACTTGCTAAGTTCTGTGTCCACTAGATGATGAGCTACATAAGATCGAGGCTCCAGCTCCCTGCAGATTCTGTATGCCTAGCACAGCACCTGCCTCAGAAATAACATCCAATACAGATCTGATGAATAAGTGGTTTTAAAAACACAGGAACATTTCAAATGTGGGTGCATTTGGTTAAAGAGCTAAATAGTCTTACAAAACATTTATTTACCAAAACCTTGAAATACATGTTAATGAATGATATTACTCAGGCACCATCTCCTGTGCCCACAAACTGGAGTACCCCGGTTGGAACTGAGATATCTCCTCTTTCGTTGCAGCTACCCCTTCATGATCAGTTCCTGAGAACTATAGAAAAGAAGGAAGTTTTTCTACCTTGTGAACTTCAATGACCACGTGTGTGACAGTCAGACATCAGAATCACAAATGCAAAACGACAAAAATCTACTTGCACCTGCTAAGAAGTTAAAGGGGCTGTGGTGTCAGTCCAACCATCAGGAAATTTCTGGTTTTTACAGACTAGTTTGAAAAGGATATGACATTAGTGACCGAATACAAACAAAGCTATTTTTATTTTTATTTACTGTCTCCTTAGATTCTTACTTTGATTTAATTTAAAGCATCAGCATGCCAGTAGGAATATGTAAAGGCTTTCTTGAGCCTCTTCCAAGTTCTAGGAGTGGAGTTTGTTAGCAGAACAACTAAGATCACTAAGTCTACAGCAGGGCTGTTGGCAAGGTGAATTTAGAGACACATGGACAGGGACTGAAAGATAAAATGGTAGATGAAATGCTCCTCAGCCTGCAGATTGCACAATAGGTGACATCTTGGTTCTCAACTGTCTAAGTTGTTCCAGAAGTAAGTACTGGGACTACAACTCTGACAGTACAGGTCATGTCTCTTCCTACAGTCCTACCAGAGCTCTAGCCTAGTGGTATCTCACAGTTGCTCATTTAAAATGGTTTTCAACCTTTGATGTGGTCCACAGAGGGGCAGATGCTGATTCACAGAGCTGTCAATCACCTCTCAAGAAGCAGTCACAATTTTTCTCTCTATTCTGAGTCTTTCAGCAAGATCAGATTAGATTAGATTCCTCATTCTTCTCACTCTGTCCTGTTTTCATCTTCAGTAATAGGCAGTCAATTTCAGATAACTTGTTAAGGTACCTTGGGTTCTACTAAATCAAGGGGATTGCCCACCGTCCTTCCCACTTCTGGCATATCACTTATGGTTGCCGCTTATGTGGGGGTATGCTGGGGATGTTATTAGCATCTACAGGATAGAAACTATTGTGGTATAAATATGAAATGTGCCCTCATAGGCTCATATAATTGAGCACTTGGTCCCCAGATGGTGGTGCTGTTGTAGAAGGCTGTGAAACTTTCAGGAGGTAGGGTTTGGCTAGAGGAACTCATTTACTAGAAGCAAACCTTTGAGGGATATCTAGTCTAGCTTTCTGCTTTCTTGGTAAACAAGTCACCACCATGTGATCAGCCACCTCATGCTCCAGCCACCATGGCTATGAGTCTCTCCTGCTACCAGGCCTTCCCCACCGTGATGGGCTGTACCCTCAGAATTGAGATACAAAATAAAACTCCCTCCCTGAAATTGCTTATGTCGAGTTTCCTGTTAAGCAACAAGAAGAATAAGTAATACAGAGGCCAAGGCCACTGCTACACACTCTTTAATGCCAATTGCACAGGATTGCCATACCACAGGAGCAGTCTCTAACAAAGAGGTCAGTGATGCTGTTGATCAACCATGCTTTGCAACACAGGACACACAGGACAAGGAGAATAGACTCTCTCCTCCTGAAAACCAGACAACCTCATTGGGAACAATGACATTAATACACAAGATAGTATGAAGGGGAAAATAATCTTAATTATCTAAATATAATTCCTTGAATAAGTAAACTACAGTTGTCAATTGTGAATTCTAGAAAAAGAAAGATGAACAAAAGAGAATCAGAGAAAGCAAATACAAGTTGACATTTGAATTATAAGAAATAGAAATAACTCAGGGGCAGTATCTAGGCATCTACCTGGGGAAGTCTCAGAAGAAAAGCTGCTACCTTTGAAGTGGATATACATTGGGCTCTAAACTCATTCTATCATCAGGATGGGAAGGTAGGGCCCTAGCTGGGTGGATATGAATTATATGTGAGCAAGAGTCAGAGTTGGTCTCTAGAAAGGACTGATTTTATGTCTATCAGCAAAATAACTAAAGCTTTGTATATGATTCTTCTCTTTATGCTGGACAAGGAAGAGTGCACCAATTTTAGAAATACTGTATTTTGGAAATGCTTTCACATAGGAGTTCAGGACCAGTCCCCATGTGTCTGGCATCTAGCAGTGTAATAAGTCACTTATGAAGGATTTTAGTGGCTTCACTTTGAGCAATTGTAGCAAGTACTTCCAACTCATTTCTTTTCATGATCCCAACACTGAAAGGCATGTGCATGTATAAATAAAAACTGAAGATTAATACAGATACACTTACGTTACAGGTACAGTTGAGAAACACTACTGTTAATGCAATTCTTCATTATAGTGCATCTGCTATGAGTGGTACTTTAAAGAACAGTTCATGATAAAGCCCAAATCCGCAGTATAGGTAGGTATTACACTGCTGACCATTTCTATCTTTTTTTTTTTATGAATGTACATTTTAAAGTAGCCAAATAGCAAAGGAATCATGGAAAGCAAAATCCATTCTATTCTCACCTCAGAGCTTTGGGCAGGATAAGCTGATTACTCTGTTAACATTCTGAATTCTTCCTCTAAAAGTAAACTTTGGAGAAAACACTGCCAAAGCATACCCAGAGTGAGCCTGCACAAGCAGAAAGAATGGGATCGCATACTGTTAGGTTAAACACTGAAATTCAAGCAACCTAAAATCCTACCACTAACACAGTGAGAAAGGCAAATAGACAAAGCCTGACAAAGAGAAAGCAGGAGCGAAAACAAGAGCAGACAAGTCATAGGAACAAAATGTTAGAGGGGCAATTGGGGGCATCCATGGTAATTGTCTTACCAGATAGCTAGGGCCTAAGACCAGGCAAGGGTTTGGAGGCCAACTGAAGCTCCAGACACCCAGCAATGAGCAACACCAGGTAACTTAGAACACCAGGGTGTGACTGATGGCTGGAGGATTGAAAGAAAACCTGTAAGATGCCCAGGAGGACCTTGCCACATTTCCTTTGAGCAGTCTGTCAGTCCCCTTCTTGACTTATGGCACAAATAACAGTTGAATTTAGTGAGTGTCAGATCAGTTATATCTAAGTGGGGAGATACCATGAATAATGGCAGAAGGTGGGCAGGAAACACCGTCACATTAAAACTGAAGAACTAAGTCAATGTCTGACTTTAAAAGAATGAGACCTTCTCTTTTCTTGGGCTGGGTTTCCAATGGTCCTCTCCTCTTTCATCAATCTGGGTTTCTCATACCCTGATACACATCTTAAAACAAATTTATTATGCTTTATACTTTATGTGCATGAGTGTTTTGCTTCTCTGTATGTAAGTGTACCATGCCTCCAGAGACCAGAGGAAGGTGTTGGAGCCCTTGGAACTGGAGTTATAGGGAACTGACCGCTGCCATGTGGGTACTGAGAACCAAACCAGGGTCTTCTGCAAGAGCAGCCAGTGCTCTTAACTGCTGAACCATCTCTCCAGCCCCCAATATACATGCTTAACACTTCAGGCAAAGAAATTCAGTAATCTTTCTCTGGCGAAACTGATTAAAAACAAACAACCAAATAACCAGCCTTCCACACTGTGTTCTTGACAATTCACAGTCCCTGAATTCATATTACATAGTCATTTTCTATACTGAACAAGGGTTGGTTGGTGTGATGAATAAACTATGACAGAAACAATCTTAGTGTGTCATTTTTAAGATGAGCATTTCAGTCTTTAAAGCATTTTCAATTTCTCTCCTGTCCTGGCTCTTGTTCTGTGGGGAAGTGGGGGTCAGTTGCTGGCATCTAAGCTTCTCTGTAGGCATACCTTGTGGTGAGGATATAAAGACCACCAACAGTTACTTTGGATGTGAGCATGAGACTCTAACCCAGTCTCAAGTTGAAGGCACCATAGAGGTTGGATAGAATCTTCTGAAATATGAAGTCAGAGTCACCAAACTAACTTTTCGTTCCTGACACCAGGAAATGGTAAATAGGTGTCCTTAAAAGCTTTGACATTTTGAATAATTTGTAGTGAACTATAAATCGTTTACAGAAAACAACATCGTGGAGATGGCTCCAGCTGAAAAGACAGGATCTCAGTCTAATCAGAAGGTACTAAGAGCTTAGGGGATGCTCCTTCTCCACAATACCAAAACTCGTGCTTAGCTGAAATCAGTTTTAAAGGAATTTTTCTTATATGGTAACAGATTGCTAAATAAAATTGACAATTGAGGAAAATCTCTAAAATAAAAAACAAAGGAATCAGCAGAAGGAATTCAGAAGTAACAGAAAATATGGAGAGGCCGTGATGATACTGAATCCCCAAACCAAAGTAAGATGTGTGTAAATAACTACACTGAAAGTACATAGATCTGATAATGTGCACATGGTAGATTTCAGAACACCCGGGGTAAAGAGGGCTCTAAAACATTACAAAGAGAAAGGGGAAAAATAAACAAAATCTGCCACACAGGATGTAGAGTGGAGCAGAACAAGGACAGCACCACACTTGCTCAAAAGCAACTGCGAGGACTGGAATAAAAGCCAGAGCTTCATGATTCAGGGGTAAAAGATCTCCAGCCTAGAATCAGTTGGCAGCCACACGACACACCAAAGTGAAGGCAGAGTGAAGGAACATTTTGAAAACACAAGATCTCAAAAAATGTTGTATCCCATGTAATGTTTTGGAAAGCTACTGAAATGTCTTCTTCACAAAAATGAAGGAATAAAACCATACATGAGAATCCATGAAATTCCAGTAATAGAGGGTTCAACCAGGGTTCCGTCCCATTCCTTGTCTTGGAGCCCAAGATACCTGGGGAACCACCACTGCTTCTTCCTAATCCTTTGCATCCAGAGAAACTCAGTTCCTTCTCAGGTCCCCAGGAGCACTGCATCAGGGCCTGGCCCCACCCTCACCTCCCTCAGCCTCCCTGGGTCTGCACAACCCACCAGCCTCTTTCCTGGAAGCCAAGGCTGACCCTTCCTCTTCCTGGTCCTTTGCATGCGGACCAACCCGGATGCTCAGTGCAGTCACCAGGAGCCCTTGGGGCCGCCTCCTGCCCCCAGCTTCCTTTGCATTTCTGGGTGGCACAGCCACCAGTTGCCCTAGACCAGCATCTTTCCTGGCCCCGGCAACCAGGCCAGTCCAACCCACAAATTTCTGAGGCCAAAATCTTTCCTGGAGGGATCCAGACCTTAGGAAAAAGCCTGAGAGCATCTGATCCTCATCTGACTTGGGCCTCTGTGGGAACTCCCGAAGACAAAAGCAATCTGGCCACTCCAATATAAAATCAAAAGAGAGAACCAGAAGTTTAGAGGAACCAGCCATTCCTGCCCCAAAACTAAACCACAAAGACACATAAAGTTCAGAAATAAAAGTAGACCTAAACTTGAAGGCTTGAGTCTCACACAAGAATCAGAAACTACAAAAGAAATTCACATGTCAAAATCACAGTGAAAAAATAATAACATGTAAAAACAAAATAGCACATCTGCACCAAATACCAATAGTCCTCTAGAGGAGTACAATGAAAACCCTCTAGAGATAATGTCAGACATGGAACTCAAAAGAACAAATATAAACATGATAAAAGAATTCAGTGAATTTAAAGAACACACAAAGAAATCAAAGAACT
>NW_008349068.1:2300718-2301140 GCF_000622305.1 Nannospalax galili | reverse complement strand
AAGTGGAGAAATTAGAGCACTCAAGCAAAGATTATGAAAAACTTAAGAAATCACAAGAATGGAATATGCAAGAATTATGTGACACCATAAAAAGGCCAAAATTATGAATCATGGGCATACAAGAAAGGGAAGAATCCCAAGATCTGGCATGGACCAGATCTTCAACAGAATCGTGGAAGAAAATTTCCCAAAATTAAAGAAAGACATGCTCATACAAATACAAGAAGTATATAGAACACCAAATAGACAGGACCAGAAAAGAAACATATAAACACATATAAAAGAAAACCCATTAGCATTACAGCTGACTTTTCAGTGCAAACTATGAAAGCCAGAAGAGCATGGACCAAAGTATTCCCAGTTTTAAATGACCACAGATGCCAACCCAGATTACTATATCCAGCCAAAATGTCTATTATAGT
>NW_008349068.1:2298250-2300437 GCF_000622305.1 Nannospalax galili | reverse complement strand
GACACTATCTTAAAGTGAAAGGATGGAAAAAAATATACCAAGCAAATGGTACTAAGAAAAAAGCAGGTGTAGCAATTCTAATAGCTGACAAAATAGACTTTATTAAAACTAATCAGAAGAGATAAAGAGGGCCACTTCATTTTGATCAAAGGACAATGAATCAAGAAGATATTACAATCATGAACTTATATTCACCAAATTCTGGTGCACCCAACTTCATAAAAACAATACTACAGGACTTTAAGAAAAAGATTAATCCCAACTCATTAATAGTAGGGGACTTCAATACCCTACTGTCTCCATTAGATAGATCAACAGGGCAGAGAATTAATAGAGTGACATCTGAATTAAACAATACCATATATGAAATGGACTTAACAGACATCTATCAAGTATTCCACCCAAGCACCAAAGGACATACTTTGTACTCCACACCCTATGGAACCTTCTCCAAAACTGACCATATACTGAGGCACAAAACAAACCTCAACAAATACAGAAATTTTTGAAATAATTCCATGCATTCTATCAGACCACAACGTGACAAAGCTTACAATCAACGCTGGAAGAATCCCTAATCACCATATGAACACAAGGAGATTAAACAACACACTCCTGAATGATGAATGGGTCAAAAGAGAAATTAAGAAAGAAATAAAAGTATTCCTAGAACTAAATGAAAAGGACAATACAACACAACAGAACCTCTGGGACACCCTGAAAGCAGTCCTTAAAGGGAAATTTATAGGTCTAAGTGCCTACATCAAAAAATCAGAAAGAACACAAATAAAGGACTTAACATTGTATGTACCTTGAGACACTTGGAAAGCAACATCAAACGAAACCTAAACCCAGCAGACAAGAAGGAATAACAAAAATCAGGGCAGAAATTAATGAAATTGAAACAAAGAAAACAATATAAAAAAAAACAGCGAATCCAAGAGCTGGTACTGTGAAAAGATAAACAAGATTGACAGACCACTAGCCCAGTTAACCAAAAGAAAGAAAGAACACCTCCAAATCAACAAAATCAGAGATGAAAGGGGAAACATCACAACTGACACCAGAAAGATACAGAACATTTTAAGGGAATACTTTAAAAATGTTTATGCTACTAAATTAGAAAACCTAAAAGAAATTGATGGATATCTACAGGCATCATGGGAACCACCAAAACTAAACCAAGAAGAGATTAACAGTTTAAACAGAGCCATAACATATAAGGAAATCGAAACAGTAATACAAAGCCTCCCAACTAATAAAAGCCCAGGCCCAGATAGATTTACAGCAGAGTTCTACCAGACACTTAAAGAAGACCTCCAACCAGTGCTACTTAAATTATCCAAAATGATAGAAATGGAGGGAGAACTTCCAAATTCCTTCTATGAATCCAGCATCACTCTAATACAAAAATGGGACCTCATTAAACTAAAAAGCTTCTCTTCATCGAAGGAGACAATCAAGGAAGCAAACAGAAAACCCACAGAATGGGAGAAAATCTTCACCAGCAATACATATGACAGAGGTTTAATAACCAGAATTGATAATGAACTAAAAAAACAGAGAACCAAGACAAGAAGCAACCCAATTAAAAGATGGACTAAGGAGCTGAACAGAGAGTTCTCAAAAGAAGAAGTAAAGATGGCTATGAAACATCTTAATAATTAGGGAAATCAAATTACAACCACTTAGCTATTGTGAAAAGAGCAGCAACAAACATGAATATAGAAGTGTCTCTGCAATAGGATGAGTTCTTTGGGTATATGCCAAGGAGTGGTATAATTGTGTTAAATGGTAGGTTCATTTGTAATTTTTTAAGATTTCTCCACACTGCTTTTCAGAGGGATTGAACAAGCTTGCAGCCCCACCAGTAGAGGATAAGTGTTTCCCTTTCCCCACATCCTCTCCAACATTTGGTATCACTTGTTTTTTTGATCTTAGCCAGCCTGACTGGGGTAAGATGAAATCTCAAAGTGGTTTTAATTTGCATTTCCCTAATTATTAGTGATGTTGAACATCTTTTAAGGTATTTCATAGCCATCTTTACTTCTTCTTTTGAGAACTCTCTCTTCAACTCCTTAGCTCACCATTTAATTAGGATGCTTCTTGTCTTGATTCTCTTTTTTTTGAGTTTGTCATATATTCTGGATAATAAACATGTGTTGCTAGTGAAGATTTTCTACCATT
>NW_008349068.1:2287172-2298220 GCF_000622305.1 Nannospalax galili | reverse complement strand
ATGTACAGAAGCTTTTTAGTTTAATGAGGTCCTGTTTGTTAATTCTTGACCTTGTTTCCTGAGCAATTGATGTCTGGATTAGAAAATCCTTTCCTGAACCTATATCTTAGGTTTTTGCCAATGTTTTCTTCTAACAGTTTCAGAGTTTTAGGCTTTGCATTGAGGTCTTTGATCCATTTGGAATTGACTTTTGTGCAAGGTGAAATATAGGGGTTTAGTTTCATTCTTCTACAGGTGGAGATCCAATTTTGCCAGCACCATTTAGTAAACATGCTGTCTTTCCTCCAGTGAATGTTCTTGGCCACTTTGTCAAATATCAGGTGGCTGAAATTCCATGTACTCATATTTTATCTTCAGTTTTGTCCCATTGATCTATGGGTCTATTTTTGTGTCAGTACCATGTTGCATAGCTCTGTAGTAGAGCTTAAAATCTGGTATAGTAATCCCACCAGCATTGCTCTTATTTCTCAGGGTTGTTTTGGCTATCCCGGGTCTCTTGTGCTTCCATATGAATCTTAGGATACAGTTTTCCAATTCTGTGAAAAATGTCATGGGGATTTTGAATAGCATTGCATTGAATCTATATATGACTCTTGGTAGGATGGTCATTTTTGCAAATTAATTCTTCCAATTCATGAGCATGGGAGGTCCTTCCATCTTCTGAAGTCTTTCTCAATTTCTTTCTTTAAAGATTTAAAATTTTCATTGTAGAGGTTTTTAATGTCTTTGGTCAGATTTATTCTGAGATGTTTTATTTTTTTGTAGCTATTGTGAAGGGGAGTGTTTCCGTGTGCTCTTTCTCTGATTTCTTGTTATTGGTATATAGAAAGGCTACAGACTTTTGTAGATTAATTTTGTAACCTGCCACTTTACTGAATATGTTAATAATTTCCAGAAGGTTTCCAGTGGAATTTTTGGCATCTCTTAGACATATCATATTATCTGCAAAAAGGGATAATTTCATGTCTCCTTTTCCCATTATTACTCCTTTAACTTCCTTCTCTTGTCTTATTGCTCTTGCAAGAGTTTCAAGCACTATGTTAAAGAGGAGTGGAGATAGTAGACGTGGAGATAGTGGACAGCCTTGTCTGGTTCCTGATTTCGATAGGAATGCTTCCAGTTTTTCTCCATTTAGAATGATGTTGGCTGTGGGTTTGTTATATATGGCTTTAGTTATGTTGAGGTATGTTTTCTCCAGTCCAATTCCCTCCAGGACTTTGAACATAAATGCATGTTGAATTTTGTCAAAGGCCTTCTCTGCATCTATTGAGATGACCATGTGGTTCTTGTCTTTGAGTCTTTGACTGTCCTATTTACAAAGATGAACAATAAATACAAAGCAACTCTATATCCCTGGACTAAATAAACTGACATCAAGTAAACATAGGAAAGTCAGCAATGTCTAAGTATAGTACAGGACAATAATTCTAAGTAAATTAAAGAGTTGGAGGCAAGGATAAATGTCATAAGAAGATAGGAGGCTACAAAGTTACATTCTTATAAAAATATCACACATACATTATTTCATGTGACTCATGTAGTTATTAGTGCTAATTTTAGTGATAAGAACTCTGTGTCAGAGAGGGTGATGGAGACATCACAACTTCAAAGCACCTTGCAGAGCTATTGTTACAATCAAGAAATGAGTACATGAAATTAAAAATTATCATCTAAGGTACATCATATAATAAAACAGAGATTAAGACGGGAAAATAAACTTTAAAAACAGTAAGTTAAATAAAATACAGTGCCTCTTATACAGTACAATATTTCCTAAATTTATTTATATAAAACTGACTATAAAGAAGTGTATCACACCCCAGTATTTTGAATTATATGATTAGCTCCACTTTGATGTCACTTTCCTCTTCAAGGAGATGAAGGCATTTGGGTTATCATAGTCATTAAAGTAACATTAACATTGGTGTCATTTAAATATTTAATATTTTAAAATGACTATAGGCTGGGATATTCTGACAGCTAATCCCAAACAATTTTGTTAAAGAGATAAATTGACTTAGAACCTTATAATACATTTAATTGGCAGGAAACATATTACCAAAAATTACACACCCGATTAAAAAATATATGATCCCATCCAATTAAAAATATAGTTTAAAAGCATATTTTTTTCAAAATATGAAAATGTTGAGGCCAGGAGTATAGCTTAGTGGCAGAGTATTAGCCTAGTATACACAAAGCCCTGGATGTGTTTCTCAGCAACACACAAAAAAATTAATATTCTAGGCTTAGCTCCTAGTTGTGGACTACATATTATCACAACCCTGGTTCTTTTCCTTTTGATTATCAATGACCATTACCTCATACTATCTACTAATGTTTTGAAAGGTGATTGGAAGGTCAGCATTTGAACAGTGACTGCTCAGTGCAAGTCAGTGCTGCTTTCCTCTCCTGTACATGTTGTGTCTTACCTGTGCTCACTACCACCTGTGAGGTATTATTCGTTCTCAATTTCCAGAGAAACTGAGATGTTCACTCTCATTATTTGAAACCTTGAATTTAGCCAGGTGTGGTGGTGCATACCTAAAATCTCAGCACTTGGGATCTCATGTAAGGGAATCGTGAGTTTGAGGTAACTTGGGGTACATAAAAAAAATGTGCCTTTTTCTAAAAGTAAAAATAAAGCAAAAACATAAAAGGAAAAAAAAAGAAAGCTTAATTTAGTGATGCAGTGTCATAGCATTTTCCTAAGCAGTCAAATTTAATCAATAATACTCTAAACATTCTGACAATAAATACGAAAAACGAAAGAAAAGGTTGTGTGTGGGTGGGGGGTGGTGGTGAGGCAGAGACACAAACTAACCAGATCAACAAGCCAGTTTGACTCTTAAAAGTCTAGAGCTTAAAATCAGTGGCTGGCTGTACAGTAAGAAAGCAAAGCTTAAAAGAATTATACCAACTCTCCCAAAACTCTCAAAAGAATTTTTCCTTCTGGAAAAAGAAGAGGACGGCACAGAGAGGACTGGGTTTATCAAGATGAGACCAAGCGCCTGAAATAAATGTGATAGGAATTTTGAGGGCACATCTGGTTGAACCCAAGAATAGCACATCTCATTTCAGCCCTGGCACCCGGTGTCTAATTTCTGTTTTTAATCCTAATAGTCCCTCTCACAAATTCAGATTGATAATAGAGAGAAATGCAATATTTATTTGCCGTGTGTATCTTAATTTAATTTTGAGACTATTATTGATATGACATTGCCTTGGCAACTTAACATTTCTCACAATGGACACGCATTACCGCCATTTCATTTCATTTCCTTCTGCCTTCATATTACCTCAGCATTGTCAGAAAGTTCTCAGAATAGAGATGCAAATCAAAGCTTCATTACAAAGCCCAGTGAAATGGCATTATTGCGAGAACATTCATGAAAGGTAACTACTGTGCATGCTTAGGGCCTGAATTGAAATGATAAAATATAGATTTCATTTATTTTTATAACACAACCTTTAAGAAAACATCTGGCCCTCCCAAATCTACACTCTTCAATTCACTTAGAGGGAGAGCTTCTGCAAAAGCTGGAGCGAAGAGTAGAATACACAGGATATTTCTCATCACCTGCACTGACAATGTGGATGTGATTAAATATTCTCTGCCATAGCTTTCTCCATGAGATGAACAAAAGAGCCCTCAGGGCTGAAGAACTGGAGGGGGTAATTTCAAGAAGTAAAACAGAGATACCCCAAGTTTTAATAAGAATATAGCACTCTTTCACTGCCTTGCTCACCCAGCACAGAGCCTGAGCTACCCTGACTATATCAAACTGTCTGGAATTCTCTTTAACGCTGCTTCTGAAATTCAGTCTAGACTGATAAAATGAAAAGGCCTCATGCCTCCCCACTGGGACCCCAGTTTGTATATTCCTTTTGATGTGTATTGAGTGTCTACCACAGCCAGACACCCCAAAGACCTCAATAAACAAGTCACAACATGCCCACATCATGAAGGCTTGGGAAAGATCTGATGGACACCAAAGATTATATTTATTAAACACTTTACAGCTCTCTCAAGAATTCATCCATTCCACAAATATTTATTGCTTGTCTACTCTGTGCCAGACAACATTCAAAGTGTTACAAATATTACAAAAGAAAAACCAAACGGAAATTTGAGCTCTCTAGGAACTTATATTACAAGACAATAAACATAAATGGTTTACTCTGTTAAATGTGGACAAGTACAATGGAAAAACACAGGGTATACACTAAATTTTCAATGTGGCCAGGATAGCGTTTACCTAGAAGACAACTTCTGAGCAGAAGGTTGAAGAGTGGGAGAGATAGTTAGTGATGTGGGTCTCAGACAAAGCCCTAGGGTGGCAGTACATGAGACATTTGTAAGCAGCAGCAAGCAGATCTGTTCAGGAACATGCATGGTGAAACCTGAGAAAATAGGAGGTCTGAGGGCTGAGGAGGAACAGGAAGACAGAATTATGGCACCACTTCAAATATAAAAATCTTAATCCCTAGAGCCTTTGAATATGTTTCATTGCTTACAAGGCAAAGCGAGATTACATTTGTAGATACAATTAAGGTTGCTAATCAGCTGACCTTAAGAGTATAGCGCCTCGATTACACAGGTTTATTCAATGTTCTCTGACGCAGGATCCCCTTAAACATGGAGGGGAAGAAGTTGAGCCAATATCAGAGTAACACAGCAAGAGAAAACAACTTGAGCCACTCTTCCTAGATTTGGAGATGGCAGGGGCCAGAAGCCAAGGAATGAAAACAGCCTCTACAAGTTGTGAAAGGGAAGACAACAGAATGTCCCACAGAGCCTTCAAACAGGGAGTCAGCCCCACCAATCCTTGATGTTAGCTCAGAGGTACTGTAGAAGTGTAAGACAATACATTTGTGTTGTTTTAGAAGATTGGGTAGGAGCGTGTCAGAAGCAGACAGGGTAGAGGTGAGGACAAAGTTATTGACGTAACTGTGGTAGAACATAGAAGTAAGTCAAGCTAGTATTGCTATTGGACAGCAGAGACGATTTAAAGACAGTTCTGTGAAAAATACTCGGATTTGGAGAATGGTGAAGTATCTACTTCCAGATAAAGCTGAAACTGACAGAGGAAGCTGAAGTGGGGGACATAGAAGGTGAATGAATACAGAGAATGTTTCATATTAAAGAAAGAATATTCAAGTCATAATGTTGGAAAGTTCAGCTTGGAGCTCAGGACTTTCAATGATGTGGTCTTTCTGAAATGTCTGAGCTAGGCTATGACCATTTTGGAGCATAGACCTTATTCATTAAATGTAGTTTACAGAATGCAAGGGGCTAGAAATAGGGCTGCTTGAGAGAAGGTATTATTTGGTAGGTTTTGTGCCACGTAAATATTGACAAGCTCTAAGGGAACTGATGGACATTTGATTTTTAAACTACATGAAATATCATTATTTCTCAAATACCTTTATATATGTAACTGTAAAATTGTACATTCTGTTAAGTTTTCCATTTTATCTGTCTTCTTAACAGTTTTCCCATCCTCACTGTGAAAAATGGGGATTAGCATGCTATGTACTCAGACATCCAGCATACATAACAGAACACAACGGAACTTTAAGAAATCCAATAAAGCAAGAACAAAAAAATACAAAGCGAATTCTCTAACATGAACTGCCAAGAGAAACCTTATCTATTCTACCAACCAGGGCATACACTTAATGAAATCAGCAGCAGGATTTATATGCAACACTTGAACATGTTCATGTGGTCGAAGACACAGGCCATGGCCACCCTGAAAACACAATTTAACAAGCTAATGCTGAAAAAATTAAGATGCGAGGCAGTGGTCCCACTGGGGGAGGGAAGGCATTACTGTCAGTGTTGTATTGTCTAGAACTCTTCTAACATGTGGCATCTGCTCCAGCCAGTCAGTGAAGAATATAACTTTCCAACAACTACCTCAGAGCTCCATAATTTATCCCCACAGATGGCCTGAGAAGCACAACAAAAGTGCACTTTGATATGAACAGTAGCTATATTTCTCATCAATAACAATTCTGCAAAGCAACAAAAAGAACTCAATGCATTTTCCCCTTGTAACCTGCATGTAAATAGAAAATACTTCTAGAACATTATTTCATTGCAATAAAACTAAAGTTTCTCTGGTCCTGAATGTGTACCAAAGTTTCCTTATCACTCTAAAAGTTCAGGTAAAAGTACCATGCACCGCATGTCTCCTAAGAAAGACTAAATTCGCTGAAGTAAATTGGGTAGTTCTCAATACCACTTTATCTTTATCACCCACAATGCTATCCTTCGGCTGGAGAGTACTTCACTTCTGAAGGCCTCCTTGTGAATATTATACCAATTAAGAAGAGTACTTTAATGTATAGAGGAAGAGTAGAATGGTTATCAGTGGGATTGGGACTCTGGAATTAAGTTTAAACAGTGCAGGGTAGAAGTTGTCATCTCCAGTGGATAGAACAGGTTTGGTGCAGCTGGCTGTATTATTAGATGAGAATGAAAAAGAACATGTTCAAAGTTCAAAAATCAATTTTAAGTAGTTCCTTTGTACACTCTGTAGCAAGTTACTGAGATGAATAGTAAAGCATTTCACGAACTAATTTTAGAAAATGCAGAACCACAGGAATTCTGAGCAAATGTTTTGAAAAGTCATTTCTGAAATGAGTGTCAGTTTCCATATGTTCTCCTTGACAGGACAACAGCAGCCATCCTTCCTGTCTCCTGTGGTTCCTCGGTACTTTGTAGCCACATAGTGACTGATGGTGGCAGAGCCTGGATTAGAGAACAATCCCATTTTAGGTGTGAGAGGATCTTGCAATTTGCTAATCAAGAATTCACTGTACCACACGTAATTTACAAATGAGATACTTGTAGGAAAGAGGGCTACATTCTTGAAGATACTTCCAATTATGCCTCATGTTAGAGCTAAACTCACAACAAACAGACCTCTACCTTAATGAAAAACTTCTAACCAAACCAGCCACAATTCAACATTGGAAATTATAGAACAATCTCACCAAAGAAATAAAGACATAGGGATCCTGGAAAGCAGAATGCTAGTGAAGTGAAGCCAGAACTCCAGTTCCAGAAAAAATCCAATGTGCTCTTTTGACCTCCATGGGCACTGCACATTATGGGTATACTTACATGCAGGCAATACACATAATATAAAAATAATAAAGAAATACAAAAAGTAATACTTTATTGCCAATTGGGCATTACCCCAGGAATGCAAGCTTGATATACATTTGAAAATTTAATTAAACTAATTCATCATATTAATGAATGAAAGCAGAAAACCATGTAGCCATCTCAGTGAATATAGAGATATAAAAATATAAAAAAGTGATAATGACTAGAATTAGCAGAGACTTCAGCCTGGAAAAGCACTCTTAACATTTCTTCATTCATCTTCATACTTGTCTTTCTTGCCTCACTTTGACTATCAGAACACAAGTACCATGTTGAACAGAAGTAGGGACTGCAGGATATCCTAGCCATGATCATAATGGGAAAAGGAGAGTGCACTCAAGCTTTCAACCCTAGCCCTAAATCATAATATTATCAATGTGCTACAACATTGTTTCACAACAAATAATTTAATATAAAAAATAAAATAATATGTAGATATAAAATAATGAAAATTTTGCATGTATTAAACATAAGTGCATAGCTTACTAATACTATGAATAAAATCACATGCAGTGTTAGGCCTGGTGTAGCATGGCTTTACTCCAAGCATTCAGGGTGAATGTCTGTGAGTCTGAGCCCAGCCTGGTCTACATGGAAAGTTCCAGGCCAGCGAGGGATACATTGTTTCATAAAAAATTACCTGCAACATCAGTTCTATTTAACACTGTGGTTTTAGCATACTAAAGCAAGAAAGACAGCTGTAAGGATTAATAAGGAAATAAGATGGCGCTGGAGAGATGGCTCAGGAGTTAAGAACACTGACTGCTCTTGCAAAAGACCCGGGTTCGAATACCAGCACCCACATGGCAGCAAACAACTGCCCATAAATACAGTTCCAGGGGATCCAACAGCCTCTTCTGTCCTCTGCAGGCATTACACGACACAGGTGCACTTAGCTACATGAAGGCAATACACACACATAAAAATAATAAATCTTTTTAAAAAAGAAATGATGATTTGAAAGGTTTAAATAAACCATTCATTTACAATTATTTGTATACAACCTCTAATAGAAACTCAATTGAATTATCTGAGTTCACAGAAGTCCTTGGGAAACACCAGGCTTAAAAAAAATCAAGTGAGCCTCTCTCTTTGGGGTAAGTCAATCTCTGCGCACTCTGCGCCTTGACTCCCGCTGCATCACTCCCCTCCCATCTCCTCTTCCAGTCTCTCCTACTAGCCTGGGTCCTGTCTCATTCCTTGTCTTAGTGCCCCAGACACCTGGGGACCCACCACTGCTTCCTGATCCTTTGCATCCAGACCAACTCAGTTCCTTCTGGGGTCCCCGGGGCACTGCTTCTGGGCCTGGCCCAGCCCTCACCTCCCTCTGCTTCCCTGGGCCTGCATGATACACAGGCCTCTCTCCAGGGTAAGTGGATTGCACCTCTTTGCTGGACGCCTGGGCTCACCTTTCCTCTTCCTGATCCTTTGCATCCAGACCAACCCAGATCCTCAATGCAGTTCCCAGGAGCCCTTGGGGCCACTTCCTGCCCCCATCTTCCTTACACCTCTGAGTGGCACGGCCACCAGCTGCACTAGACCAGCATCTTTCCTGGCCCCGGCTCCCAGGCCAGTCCAACCCCCAAATTCCTGAGGCCAAAATACTTCCTGGAGGGATCCAGACCTTAGGAGAAAGCTTGAGAGCATCTGATCCTCATCTGACTTGGGCCTCTGTGGGAACTCCTGAAGACAAAAGCAATCTGACCACTCCAATATAAAATCAAAGGAGAGAACCGGAAGCTTAGACAAACCAGATTTTCATGCACAAAAAAAACCCACAAAGACATATACATTGACAAAAAGAAGCAGACCTAAACTTGAAGGCTTGAGTCTCACACAAGAATCAGAAACTACAAAAGAAATTCACATGTCAAAATCACAGCGAAAAAGAATAACATGAAAAACAAAAAACCATATCCCTACCAAATACCAATAGTCCTCTGGAGGAGTACAATGAGAACTGCCTAGAGATAATGAAGGACATGGAACTCAAAAGAACAATTATAAACGTGATAAAAGAATTTAGTGAATTTAAAGGACACACAAACAAGGTAATCATAGAGCTGAAGGAAGATAGGGATAAACTTCTGAATGAATTCAGAAGAGAGAAATATTGAAGGATACTCAGGCTTAAATGAAGAAGGAAGTGAAACACTCAGTAAGCCAATTAGAAACGACAGGAGAAAGCCTCACCAATAGGATGAGTGAAATGGAAAACACAGTATCAAGACTAGATGATAAAGTGGATGAATTAGACCACTTAAGCAAAGATTATGAAAAATTTAAGAAATCACAAGAATGGAATATGCAGGAATTGTGTGATAACATAAAATGACCAAACTTATGAATCATAAGCAAACAGGAAGGACAAGAATCCCAAGATAATGTCATGGACCAGATCTTAAACAGAATCGTGGAAGAAAATTTTCCAAAATTAAAGAAAGATATTCCCATACAAATAATAGAAGCCTATAGAACACCAAACAGATAGGACCAGAAAATAAACTCTCCACAGCACAGCATAGTAAAAACACTAAACAAACAAAACAAAGAGACAATACTGTAAGCTGCAAAAGAGAAACAAGAAGTCACATATAAAGGAAAACCCATTAGGATTACAGCTGATTTTTCAGTGCAAGCTATGAAAGCCAGAAGAGCCTTGACCAAGCATTCCCAGTTTTAAATGACCACAGATGCCAACCCAGATTACTATACCCAGCCAAAATATCTATTATAGTAAAAGGGGAAAGAAAAATCCTCCATGACATAAATAGGCTGAAGAAATTCATGTCCACAAAACCAGCCCTTCAGAGAGCTCTGGAAGCAATACAAAGAGCTGAAGAAAGGAACGACTATACCCAAGGAGTTGTGGAAAGAAATTCAATGAAGGTATAACTGTGGAAAAGTACAGCTATATCAAGAATGTAAACAGAAATAAAAATGACAGTATTTAATACTAATCTTACATTAATAATTTTAAATATTAATGGACTAAAATCCCCAGTTAAAAGACACAGACTAGGTGAATGGATTAAGAAACAAAACCCATCTTTTTGTTGTCTGCAAGAAACTCATCTCACTTTCAAGGACAGACACTATCTTAAACTGAAAGGATGGAAAAAATATACTAAGCAAATGTTACTAAGAAAAAAGCAGGCATAAGAATTCTAATATCTGACAAAATAGACTTTAAACTAAAACTAATCAGAAGAGATAAAGAGGGCCACTTCATTCTGATCAAAGGAACAATAAATCAAGAAGATATTACAATCATGAACATATATTCACCAAACTCTGGTGTACACAACTGCATAAAAACAATACTACAGGACTTAAAACCCACATTAATCCCAACTCATTAATAGTAGGGGACTTCAATACCCCACTGTCTCCATTAGATAGGTCAACAGGGCAGAGAGTTAACAGAGAGACATTTGAATTAAACAATACCATATATTAAATGGACTTAACAGACATCTACTGAGTATTCCACCCAAGCACCAAAGGACATACTTTCTACTCAGCACCCCACAGAACTGTCTCCAAAATTGACCAAAAATTGGGGCACAAAACCAACTTCAACAAATACAAAAAGACTGAAATAATTCCATGCATTCTATCACACCAGAATGCAATAACGGTTACAATCAACACCAGAAGAAGTCCTAATCACCACATGAACATATGGAGATTAAACAACACACTCCTAAATGAAGAATGGGTCAAAAGAGAAATTAAGATAGAAATAAAAGTATTCCAGAAACTAAATGAAAAGAACAATACAACACAACAAAACCTCTGGGACACACTGAAAGCTGTCCTTAGAGGGAAGTTTATAGCTCTAAGTGCCTACATCAAACAATCAGAA
>NW_008349068.1:2284815-2286554 GCF_000622305.1 Nannospalax galili | reverse complement strand
ATGCAGGGATGGTTCAATATATGTAAGTCAATAATTATCATAAATCATATAAATGGGCTCAAAGACAAGAACCACATGGTGATCTCAATAGATGTAGAGAAGGCCTTTGACAAAATTCAATATGCATTTATGTTCAAAGTCCTGGAGGGAATTGGACTGGAGGAAACATACTTCAATATAATTAAAACCATATCTAACAAACCCAGCCAACATTATTTGAAATGGAGAAAAACTAGAAGCATTCCCATTGAAATCAGGAACCAGACAAGGCTGTCAAGTATCTCCACTTTCATTTAATATAGTGCTTGAAACTCTTGCAAGAGCAATAAGACAAGAGCAGGAAATTAAAGGAGTAATAATTTGAAAAGAAGAGATAATTTTATCCCTTTTTACAGATGATATGATATTATATCTGAGACACCAAAAATTCCATCAGAAAACTCCTAGAATTTATTAACAAGTTCAGTAATGTGGCAGGTTATAAAATTAACCTACAAAGTCTGTAGGCTTTCTATATACCAATAACAAGCAATCAGAAAAAGAGCATACGGAAACACTTCCCATCACAATATGTGCAAAAAAAAACAGTAAAATACCTTGGAATAAACCTGACCAAAGACATTAAAGAGCTCTACAAAGAAAATTTTAACTCTTTAAAGAAAGAAATTGAGGAAGACATCAGAAGATGTAGGGGCCTCCCATGCTAATGGATTGTAAGAACTAATATTGTGAAAATGACCATCCTACCAAAAGTTATTTATAGATTCAATGCAATGCCAATCAAAATCCCCATGGCATTTTTCACAGACTTAGAAAAAACCATCCTAGGATTCATATGGAAGCACAAAGATAGCCAAAACAACCCTGACTACTAAGTGCAATGCCGGGGGAACACGAACCAGAACCCGAAACCAAACCCGAAAACTAACACGCACCAGAACCCAAACCTGAACCCTAAACCGAACCCTAACATGAAACCTAACATGAACCACAACCCGAAACCGAACCCTTACCAAAATATGAGTAAATATGATTTCAGCCACCTGATATTTGACAGAGGGGCCAAGAATATTCACTGGAGGAAAGACAGCATGTTCAGCAAATGGTGAAACTGGCAAAACTGGACCTCCACCTGTAGAAGAATGAAACTAAACCCCTATCTTTCACCCTGCACAAATTCAACTCCAAGTAGATCAAAGACCTCAATGTAAAGCCTGAAACTCTGAAACTGTTAGAAGAAAACCTTGGGAAAAACCTACAAGATATAGGTGTAGGAAAGGATTTTCTAAACTTTATCAATCGCTCAGGAAACAAGGGCAAGAATTAACAAATGGGACCTCATTAAACTAAAAAGCTTCTGTACATCAAAGGAGGCAACCAAGGAAGCAAACAGAAAACCCACAGAATGGGAGAAAATCTTCACCAGCGACACAGCCGACAGAGGTTTAATAACCAGAATTTATAATGAACTGAAAACACAGAGAACCAAGACAAGAAGCAACACAATTAAAAGATGGGCTAAGGAGCTGAACAGAGAGTTCTCAAAAGAAGTAAAGATGGCTATGAAACATCTTAAAAGAAATTTCACATCACTAATAATTAGGGAAATGCAAATTAAAACCAGTACAAGATTTCATCTTACCCCAGTCAGACTGACTAAGATCAAGAGAGCAAATGATACCAAATGTTGTAGAGGATGTGGGGAAAGGGGAACACTCATCCACTGCTGGTAGGGCTGC
>NW_008349068.1:2219132-2284728 GCF_000622305.1 Nannospalax galili | reverse complement strand
GTCACAGTCGCCCACCTTCTGAGCTCCTCAGCATCTGAGCATGAATACAAACTCATCAGATAGACAGCCTTCCTCTTCCACTAGAGGCTCCATACTCTGCCATCCCTGTCACTGTCTACTGTGCTGTCAGCACCCTCATCCATTCCCCCCTGTCTGCCCTTCTGGTAGTATCTTCTTGAAGTCCCTCAAATTAAGGTAAAGAATAAGAACAAATCATTCTGGAAGAACGCAAAGATAAAGGGTAGCTTTAGATACTTAAGTGATAATAGAATTTATTCTCATAATTGTTTTAATAGCTTTTGTATAATCCCCATCGCTATTAATGAGATATAAAATGTATTTATCAAATCTGTAATCATTATGCCAAAAAATTTGAATTACTGTAATATTTTGCATATTGTTAAACTGTAACTTTAATTGTAAAAAAAAATTTTTTTTAAATATAAAAAAATAAAATAAAATAAAAATAATAAACAAACAAACAAACAAAACTACAAATGAACCTACCATTTGACCGAGTTATACCTCTCCTTGGCATATACCCAAATAACTCATCCTATCGCAGAGACACTTGTACATCCATGTTTGTTGCTGGTCTTTTCACAATAGTTAAGAGATGGAAACAACCTAAGTGTCCCTCTATTGACAAATGGATAATGAAAATGTGGTTCATTTATATGATGGAGTTTTACTCAGCAGTAAAGAAAGATGAAATCATGAAATTTTCAGGTAAATGGATGGAACTAGATACTGTTACTCTAAGTGAAGTAACACAGACTCAAAAAAAACCTGACATATGTTCTCCCTCATATGTGGATCCTAGCACCAAATTCTGATAAGTGAGTATGTATCCAAACATAACTGCAGGAGCCAAGATAATGGAAAGGAACCAGGGAGGTAAAAGAAAAAAAAAAAAAAAGAACCTGAGAGCGAAGAATAGTAGGAAACAGGCCTTAATAAGGGAGATATAGATAAAAATTGGGTTAGTTTAAGGGAGGGGGAGGGAAGGGTTTACAAGGAACCTAGGGGATAAAGGGAAAGAAGGAGCTTGAGAGGTAGGACGATAGGAGAAGGGTATTAGTAAGGGAGAAAGGGGGGAAATGGGGGCACCTTAAGTGGGAAAACCAGATGGAGGGATGAGAAACCAAGTATAAAATGGCTCTTACTGTCTTGTTCATTCAAATTTTTTTAAATATTTTATTTGTTATTTTTTATGTGTATGAGTGTACAAATTATACATAGCAGATCAAGAAATATATGTCTAGGTAAGGTTTATCTGAGAACAACTGGTCTTTGCCCAAGATTTATCTACAGGACACACAGTAATTAAAAATACCAGACTGGTGAAACTAACCTTCTTGGGTATTTAACAGACATACTTTGAGGCCTACATAATTTGGTCAGAGGGACATAAAGGACACTTTTGCTCCTTGCCTTCCTAGGTCGACTAGTTCCAGGGGACTATGAGCATGTCACAGATTGTCCTATAATGGTGGTGGGTCACCTGTCCTTTTGATCAAGGAGGCCAAGATGACCCCACCAGAGGGACTTGAACCAGTGTCCAGTCTATAAAGAGTAGGGTCAACACAGAGGAATTGTTTCCTCCATGCTTCCAAGCAAAGCCAACTGTGGTCGAGCAGGACCTTTGTCTTATCTTCACATAGGCGGAACTGGTAAAAGAAAGGAGCCAGGGGCTTCTCCCAAGCCCATGTGACCCCTGAGGAACAGATCCTCAAATGACCTTAAGTGTAAAAATAAATTGTTTATATGGGCTAACTGTATGTCTTTAACACCCAAAAGGAAAGTATAAGGAAAGATTAAAAGGGTCAATATAATTTCATAAGAGCCCATATATATGGCTAAAGGCTACATAACAAGTAACAATGCCAGACAGGCAATACTTTCTTTTGAGTTGTTGGCCAGGGTGGCCAAAGGGATTCCCAGACAGTAACCCATAGAAGCAGCAGAGAAATGGGAAATTGAACAGCAGACCCCAATCTTATCTAAAGCAATATTGAGAACCGATTGCTGCTAGATGAGGAACAGCTGACCTTCCTAAAATAAAGACCTCTAGATAGGCTGACTAGATTCACCAGATGGACAGTAGTGGGGAACGGCTGGAGGTGCTGGCAACACAGCAGACGGTAGCAGGGATATCAGAGTATAAAGGCTCTAGTGGGGAGAGGGAGGCTATGGGAGGATGCTATCTAGGAAGTGGGTGAGCTCAGATGCCAAGGAGCTCAGACAGTAACTGACTGTGACTAGTAATAATCTGATATATAGAGATCAGAAACGTATGTGCATCTTATTGTCAATTGTATTAAAAATGAACTTTTCTGTATGAAACTGTGTATTTTAATAATGAAATGGAGATTTTTTTTAAAGTTTAAAACCTCATTTAATTTTATGTCTTATAGGGTTTATACTGAGTACAATATTGTATAACTGTATTAATTCAACTGTAAACCTAAAAAATTTACAGCCAATTTTTAAAGAGATGCATCTTAGCTCTGGAAATTTTTATTAAATATATCAATGCCGTTGTAATGAAATGCTTCTTCTAATTATATGGTTATTAAATAAATAATTTAAAAAAACATTACTTATAGCAGCAACAAAAGTTAGGTAACCAGAAATACATTCAAAAGCGTACAAGACATATATGCAGAGAGACATCCAGCCTTTACTGAAGATGGAAAGAAGGTAGGACATGATCATGTGATTTGAAGATTCAGCATTATGGGGATGTCAGTTTTTCCCAAGGAAACACATAGATTAATTGAATCTCCATCACATTCAACAGGCCAGTTCTAAAATGTAAGTGGAAGAACAAAGGGCCAGAAGTAATCCAACCATCCCTAAAGAAGATGAACAGCATGGGGGACCTGCAGTGACAGATACCATGGATTATTACGGAGCTGCAGTAATTAAGTGAGTATAGCATTAGCATAGAAATAGACAAAATGACAAATGAAATAATTTAGAGCATTCAGAAACAGGCATAGAAATATTAAGAAATTTGGATGTGACACAACTAGTTGTGTGGACTGCTACAGAAGGAAGACTTTATATTACATTGTACCCAGAAGTCATCATCTCATATGGAGGGAAAAATGTACCATAATATCCATGTGTAAGGTAAAAAATTCAAATAGATGAAATTATGAAACTTTTAGAGTCTTATGTATCCCAGGCTGGCATCAGGCTCATTATGTTACTTAAGATGGTCTTGAATTCCTCATCTTTCTGCTTCCGGCTCCATGGTGCTGGGATTACAGGTAGGCACCCACACATACTAGTTTATGCAGTGCTGGAGAGTGAACCCAGGGCCTTTTTCATTCTTGGCAAAGACTCTATACCAACTGAGCAACAGCCCAAGCTCCAAATTATACAATTTTTATCTAAAAGAAGAATGTATTACCCCTGTATTGACACAAAATATCAAAATATAAAAACTGATAATTTGATTCTCTTGAAGCCAAGAATTCTCATTCATCAAAAAAGTATACAGGAATAGAAAGACAAATCACCCAGTTAGAAAAGATATGTGCAGCATATACTATCCACAAATGGTTAATATTTTAAGCATGTAAAAATTCCTATAAATCAGTACAAAAAAGTACAAAGATGGGCACAAGTCTTAAAAGGAGCATCATGAAGAGCAAATTTGCACGATCAATGATTGCATTAAAATATGCTTCAGCTCAGCCACAGTGAAATATTTCAAATCTATAAATTTGCAAAAATTTAAAATATAGCTACATTAAGTTTTGTTGACCATGTAGAACAACTGGAATTCTATTTTACACTTAGTGATTTTTTAAAAATTAATAAAATTATAGTGAAAAGCAATTTTGTACTATCTGATACATTTGAAAAGAAAGATATTCTATGAACAATGTTTTCATTTCTAGGTATTTCTCCTAAGTGAAACAGTCACACTGACTACCACAATAGATGAATGAAGTGTTTATAATTATTACAGCTCAGATCTGAACTGTCCCCTACAAGGGCTCATGCTAATATTTTTTCATCACCAGTAAGTGTGTTCCCCTTGGAGGGTAGTAGAAACATTGAAAGATGGATTCTACATGGAGGAAGTAGGTCGCTGTGTCCTTTAAGGATGTACTTTGTTCTTGTCTCCTAAACTCTCATCTAACCATAACACTGTGGAAGTTTTGTTCTGCCTTGTACTATACACACCATAGTACATATGTAACACTCCATATATAGTGTTCTGCCTCAGCCCAGGCCTGAGATTCATAATGTCAAGTGACTATGGAAGCAAGCCTCTGAAACTAGAAGCCAAAATAAAATTTTCCTTAAGTTGTTTGTCTCAAGTATTATTGTTACAGCAAAGAAAATTTGGCTAGCAAGAAATTAAAGCTGCCTATCTTGGAAGTAACACAAATATACGTCATTAGGAAGCAAATAAATAAATAAATAAATAAATAAATAAATAAGCAAATAAACATACAAACTCCATAGCAGTGAATGAATGAGTACCAACTACATCTGACACTGCTCAGGATGGCAAAAGTGATTAACTGAGCATTTTCATAGCATTATGTGATTCAAAACAATTCCCATAGAACTATAAACAATATAATCCTCAGAGATACAACAGTACATGGAAAAGTATAATGAAAGGCAAAGGACTTATTTTAGGGGAAAAAGAGAGCGTGCCAAAGGACACAGTGGGGACTTCAAGGACAAGGGGTCTTCCTCATTAATCCAGATATTACGAATATGGTGCTCAATGCATTGCTACTCTTTTCAACCAACAAGGAATTTTAGAAGACTATTATAGCTTCTTAATACTTGATAAACCAGAAACATTTCAATGGCTTCTAGTAAAATACCCTAACCTTATAACTTGGCCATGTCATCGTTCAGATCTTGTTCATTCCTACTTTCCAGCCATCTTTTCCCATCATTCCCTCCAACTCCCACCTTCCCATGGTCCTCAACAGATTCACACTCACCTATTTTCATTTCCTTGAACATATAACATACCGACTTGTCTGGAATATTTTTTCTGCTTCCACCCACCTGGCCAATGTCTCACTTCCTATGAGAAACCTTCCCTGAATCTCTCCCCTCCTCAGGTCTTTTTATGGCTAGGCACTCTGTCCTGGTTCTTATGGTAACCTTAACTTTTATCTAACATCTTTCTGCCATTACATCTTATTATAGGCTATATGCTTGGTGATAGCAAAGACCACTTTCACCTTGGGAATTATCATAGTTGGTTGTATAACTCTGAACCTGGAGCATGAACTTGATAAATATACCTTGATGGATTGATTAATGAACACATAGAAAAAGAATCTGCCTTTGCTTCCCTGCAGCTTTACCCATTGTTTCCATTTATGCCTAAGCTACATCACAGCACAGGTGCATGCAGATGGTGAAGCTCAGAGAATTGTCCTTCCTTCTGATTTGTGAGTTTCTAATTTCATGATCATTTTAGCCATAATTCTTTGTACATTGTTAAGTGCAATTATATATTTTGTGAGTATTTTACAACATCATTAAAAGACGAAATATGTACAAATACTGGTATAGCTGCTAAGCTAACTCCCAGGGAATTTGGTCTCAAGGTAAAATTTTCTTTGGGTGTGTATGGTAGGGAATGGAAAGCATTTGTTTTAACTGCCATTCCACACATGGACACACTATTGCTTATACATTTCTTGGATATCTCTCTTTTTGTTTCCTTATTCATTTATTCTATGTGTTCTTTTTATTTTTATTTTCTTAGGCAAGGTTTTATTTACAACATAATCCAGGCTGGTCTTCAACATGCCATGTACCTGTCTTCACCTGGAGTTACAGGCATGCACTACTATGCCTGGCCAAAATTCTAATACACACTGTCTGATGATTGTGATTTTTAAAATATTTATTATTTTTATTTTATCTGTATGAGAGTATTGCTCGCATGTATGTGAGTGCACCTGTGTCATGCAATGCCACGGAGGTCAGAAGAGGGCTTCAGAGTCCCCTGGAACTGGAGTTAAGGATGGTTCATAGCCACCATGTGGGTGCTGGGAATTGAACCTGGGTCCTCTGCAAGAGCAGTCAGTGCTCTTAACTGCTGAGCCATCATCTCTCCAGCCCCCAACTGTGATTTAAAATTTTTTTTGTGTGTGTGTGTCTACTGCAGTAGTATATAGTTTTACTTTTTAAAAATGTAAAGCCAGTTCATGAATGCGGAATGAAGGATAATTTCCAAATCTGAAAATTTTGAATAAAGCTATTGCATTTTTTGTCATGTACAAGTTATTTATTGATGAAATTAAGGTGCTTTTCGTTGCTTATGTGGGATTTCCATCCCTGTCCTAAGTTGCAAGCTAAATTCAACATGGTATGGTGTATCATGCACAAAGTGCTAGTCTACTGCCTTCTCGGCTTGACCAAACCTCTTTATCCTCTTGCATCTCTAGACCAGTTTCTCTTTCTCTTGAAGATCATGAGAAAACCCTTTTGGTGTCCTCCTCCTCCTCTGAGGGGTGATGGACTCTGATTAGACTCCAAGGCTTTCTTCCTCCCCTGCACCCCACAACTACACCTTCTCTTTGTTTGCCAGATGCTTATCTAAGCACCTCACCCAATTTTTCCTTTTCACTTCAACAACTCTTCTCCTTCCCAGGCCTTTAAATGCCACCTTTTGGATTCAGCTTTCCAGTTGGATTAACACAGTGACAAACCCATAAGCTCCCAGAAAGAAATTAATGGAATGAAACTACTTCTCCACATGGAATTCACAGATAATATATCCAAGTTTTCTGACATATATTTAACATTTTTTTGTTGTATACAAAGCAGGGAAATAAGACTAAGCCCCTATCTGAAAAGACTAAAGGAAAAGGCCCATCTTAAAACACTGGAGACAAATGGAATGAAAACATACATAGGGGTTAATTTTAGTTCACTATATTCATGCATTCATTCAGCAAATATTTATAGACTCACCACTACACATCTAGCACTGGGCCAAGAACTGAAGACATAGAAACACTGTCTTAGTTTGTTTCTTCATTGCTGTGACAAAATACTCTGACCAGTACCAACTTGGGGAGGAAAGGGTTTATTTGCCGTACATCTCCCAGGTCACAGATCATCAGGGAGCCCAAGGTAGGAAACAGGACAGGAACCTGGAAACACGAGCTGGAGCACAGGCCATGGAGGAATGCTGCTTACTGGCTTGCTCCCCTGGCCCCTGCTCAGCCTGCTTTCTTATGCAACACAGGCCCACCTGCCCAGGGTTGGCACCACCCACAGTGGGCTGGGCCCTTCCACATCACTCATCAAGAAGGTACCCCTCAGACATGGCCACAGGCCAGTTAATAGAGGCAATTCACCAATTGAGGCTCCCTCAACCCAGGTGTGTCAAGTTGACACTAAAGCTATCCAGCACAAACACTCAAAACGGACAATATCCCAGAGACCAAGAAGCCTTCCAGAAAGTGGATAATTTGAAAAAACATATAAACAAATAAGTACTTATGCCATTACAATTTGTGTCTCTGAACTGCACATAATCTTTTTTTTTTTTTGACAAAAGGACTACCATAAAAATATTCTTAATGAAAGTATACATATCCCCAACCAACACACATTCCACTGAGGTGGCATTTTTAGAATTCAAGAGAAAATATCCTTTTCCCAGAGAAAATATTAGTCTTTTGAATTTGCATGTTACCCCAGGGCTACATTTTAAAAACACATTTATTTGCAAATTGACTGCCTTCATTTCACCAGTAAGTGCTTTTATTTTATTATTATTATTATTATTATTTTTATTTTAGGAAATTTCAACTGGGTCCTTTGTAGCCCACATTTTGTCAAAGTCAAAGCTGTTTTCTTATTATAAGGGAAGACTTCTTTGAAAGTTGAGTTGCGTCTTATAGGACACAAGAGTGCCATTTAATACACCAAACCAATGGTATTTAGCAACCTCAGAGAGTCCCTTACACACCTGGGAAATTTGACTCAGCACCTGTACTATTGTTTCAGAAACAGCTCCCTAAAGGAAACATTTTCTCTAGGTAATGAAAAATACCTTGAAAAGGAAGAGAGCTTTCAAAATCTGAGGAACTGCACTGAGGGCAATAACGCAACAAATGACTATTAAGAATCTTGTCTCTTGAGTTAAAATTTCATTCCTCCATTTCATGGCAAGGAGGTAAAAGGTTGACTGAGATGAGAGAATGCTGTCTATCAATTGTCTGTCAAATTAGTCACTGAAAAGGTCATTTCAATCACAATGATTCTCCTATCGTATTAGGAGATTTTTGCCAAAGAGAGAGATTTTCAAAGCTCCACAGAATACACTGAAACACATAGAAAGACCCTTACCTAGTCAATATAAGAAGCATCCACAGTGCTAATATGCACACACAATACTAATAATTGCATGTTTCAGAAATGTATACTTGCTAAAGATAATATCCAATTGTTAGATTATTTCTCTCTACTTAGAAAGTCCTAACTGAGCCCTACAACAAAATGAATGTCACTGTTGGAGAGGTTTTCATACTGGCCTCTGCATTTAGTTTGATATATTACAAAACTGGATTGTAGAGCTCAAGGCAAGGCTGTGATTTACAGGAGGGAAAGTGATGATTATCACAAATTAACAATTGCCAGTGCTGAGATAAATCACACTGAGCCTGATTTGTTCTGTCCATAACTCTTCACGGTTTCATAGACTTGTTTTCAACAAGGATGATTCAGCAGTTTATCTTGATAGTTTTGTTTCCAGTATACTTATGGAACAGTGGATTGGTTTATTTTCTTACAGGCTATGAGGAGTCTTTTCTGTCAACATTGGCACTTTACAGGGGAAGGGAGCTAAAGGAACCCAGTTCTATGTGACTGACCAGCAGACCACCCACAAAGCCAGGTGAAGATCTAACAGGCCTGCCCCCTTCACGAAGGTCACTAGTGGATGTACCAAGTTAAACCCTTTGCTATACAATCTAGACACTTCTACTTCTCACCTCCTTTGTCAGTTTCACACACTTTCTACATCCTTGCCAGGCATCTAGCTTACATAAAGCTATCAAGTGATCTCAAATATAATTACATAGATATGAGGAGTACCTTGTACTACTGATGGCAGATAGGGAAGTGAATGCTTAGCCCAGCTTCTGTAAGACCTCTGTCCATTTGGTCACGCTCCAACCATGTTTATACCTGTGGGTCATGGCAAAGACGCAAAGGTGCATTTGTTTTTCAGCCAAGTCTTAGGGAACCATATATGCTTCCTTGAGGTTGTAACTGTACATGCTCAGTATCCATTAGTCAATTTTGAAACATTTATCTGCCACACAAGAAATCCTTGCTTTTGATATCTGTCACTTAAGCTTTCAAGCTTGGTACAACTTGACACAGAGTACATTTCTTGGAAAGATGAATGCTGGCTGGTAATGATTTTGTAGTTTGGTCTCTAAAGGGGAAAAAACGAAAGGCAGTAAAGTAGAAAAAAGAAGGTAAAAGGGAGAGAAGAGAAGGAGAAAGATAAAGATGAAAGAAAATAAGAAGGAGGGGAAACAGAAAGAGACGAGAGGACAAGACTGAACGGAGACGTTGTTGACCTGCTGGACTACAACACTGACATTGAAATTGGGCAATATCTGCTGTGCTGTATGAAGTGGTTTCTATGGAATGGTAATCCAGACACTATGAAGTCATGTCGACTAGGATGGAACAGTGGTGAAGGACAATGCTTTCCCCAGATGACTTCTCCATGTCTGTCTTATATGTCCTCAGCTCATTTGAGACTTTTAAGTTACATATCCACATCATTAAAGCCTTATTTGAGTTCCCAAAGAGGGGAAAAGTGGGATTATGATTTTAAACATACAGTGTTCAAAAAGGCCTCTTTCTAATCACAATATTAGGGTCCCCAAGAGGGGAGAGCTACTCCTCCAAATCCCAGGCCCCTGCCATTCTTTGCTGCTAAATTAAACATGTCTCCAAATCACTGGCAACTTAGCCATCCAATAACACACCTTTATGACTTATCTCTTACCCAAAATTTATGTTTAATATTAAAGTTATTTATATTAAATACTGAAATAAAATGACTTCTCTTAGGAAACTTAGCTATCATTGATCCAACTTTAAAATTCCATGAAGTCATTTTGCTAAATTTCCCCTTGTGTGCTACCCCATTTTAGGTCAATTTCATTATTAATATGAAACTTTAAAACTGTGAATGATAAGATACCAGTTAATACAACCACACATACATGAAACATATTATAATTATTTTTAATTGACTGATGAGGTGATTGAAAAATCCAGATTATGAATGTTTTAACAAAAATCTATTAATACTTGTCAAATAATGAAAGCCAAGTCCTTTTTAATATATATATAGTTTTCATTAGTTTCCTAATCTAACCACTAAATTATGAATACAATCCAATTTTTTCTCAAATCTTGAATTATTTGAGAATTTTCATTTAATTCTTTTTCAGATAACAAAGTGCCCTAAAATATTCTTCCTACAAGTTGTATTATTCTCTTTGAATTGTCAACTGAATTCATTCATTGAACTTGGTAATATAATGTTACAGTTTCCTTAAGGGAGTCGCTCCTCCCATTGTGTGTCCTCCTTTCTCCATCTACACACAGGTGAGTTAATATTCGTTGTCAGCTTGACTAGATATTGAATCTCGTAGAAGACACACCTCTAGCATGTCTGAGAGGGCATTTCAGGAGAGATTTACCTGAGACCTATCCTAAACATGAATGGTGCCATTCAATGAACTGCAGGTCCAGACTTATTAAGATGGGAGCAAATTCAAAAGCTTGAGGAATATGGGTATTCAACTATTTCTGCTTCTTGACTATTGATGAGTGTGCTAAGCTGCCTGAAGCTCTTGCTTCTATTCCTTTCCTGCCATGATGTGGAGGTTTGAATGAAAATGTTCCCCAGAGGCTCCAAGTATTTGAACATTTTGCCCCAAGTGGTTGTATTATTTTGGGAGGCTTTAGGGGGTGTGGCCTTGCTGGAAGAAGCACATCACTGTGGGCGGGCTTTGAGAGTTCTTAAACCTTGCCAGATTTGCAGTCACTCTCTGCTTCCTGTGCTTTATTGAAGATGTGATCACTACTTTCTACTCCATCAATCTTTACATCCATGCCCTATTCCCTTCAGTTATTGACTCTTATCCCTGGAGCCATAAGCTCAAATAAACTCTTCCCTTTATAAGTTGTCATGCTCATGGTATCTTGTCACAGAAACAGAAAAGTAACTGATACACATGATGAACTGAATACCTTCAAATTATGTTTCTCCCTTACATTGTTTCATGTCAGTTATTAGGTCATAGTGACCAGAAAATTAAACAATAGACATGTATGCAGACTTTTGTGTGCATTGTTCACTAAAGCCTCAATCTAAAATGTTGAGTGTAAATCCAAGCCACATGCTCAGTTAGGAGCAAAATATAAAGGTAACAATCATATTTGCTCAGGATTTAGTAGTCCAAAATTATTATATTTTTATTTAATTTTATGCATTTCATGCAATACAACGTAATCATATTTAGTCCCCCTCCCCAGAATAGGGAATTTAAAAAAATATTTTATTTATTATTTTTATTTTATGTGTATGAGTATATTGCCTGCATGTAGATAAGTGCACCCGTGTCGTGCAATGCCTGCAGAGGACAGAAGAGGCCATCGGATCCCCTGGAACTGGAGTTACAGACAGTTGTTAGCTGCCATGTGGGTGCTGGGATTCAAACCTAGGTCTTCTGCAAGAACAATCAGTATTCTTAACCATTAAGCCACCTCTCTAGCCCAGAATAGGGAAATTTTTATATCCTGTCTAAAAATCATCAGGTTCAATCACCAGTTGGAAAATCAAAATTGCATTAGTTATACCAATCAGTCATTTGGGTTCAAACTACTCTGCCACGAGAATATCAGTAATAACCTCCTGAAAAACACTCAAGCTGCATCTACTTATACTAAACTAGATGGAAACAGAGGCAATTATCCAGATAATCCAAGCAAAACATGACACATCTACTCCATTTATTTGTATTCCTTAGGTGAAATAGCTTCAGTCATTCTATATTTAAGTAATTAGAACCATTCTCCTTTTTGGACATATGTAATTTGAGATTCTACCTCAAGTAAAATAAAACAAACAGAAAGACAAATCCTACAGAATATATTCTAATTTATAAAACATATTAATTTTTTCTTATTTGATAACTGATTCAAATTTACTAATTTAAGCCCTGAGTAAATATACAGACTTTCAGTAAACAGTGAATTGGTTTTTATCATTTTGTTACAATGATGTAGTTCTTTACTCCTTTCAAAACATACAATTGGAAAATGTTGTGGGAAGATTTCTATACACTTATTTAAAATCTTGCAGCTTGACCTTAATGACTGTGAGTGCTGGAATGATTTGGTATCAGTATGCAATATGAATTAGCATTTCTATGATTCTGCAAAGAAGTTTTTGGCATATCATTTCACAGAGTTGTGAGGTAAGGAAGGGGAAGCCAACATTAGTGTGAACTTGCAGTTGGCACTTGTTACTATGTTGGACTGCTTAACATGGAGTGGATTTGGGGAGCTCTGTAGTTAAGCTCAGAGCTTGCCATACCCATACTCATTTTAAGCTCCTAACTTGGTCTACTATGTAAAGGGGCAAGCAGTTCTTTCAGGGAGCAAAAATGAACTAATCCATCAAGATAGTTTCTACCTTGATATACAGCTAAATAACCTAAAGATGAGTCCTAATATGTCAATGTATTATGCATGTAAATATGATCCATGCAATCTCTCAATGAGAAGGAAAGAATAACAGAAACAATGTGCTGAATGTGAACACCTTGAACAAAAAAACAAAATCTGTATTTTATAAATTTGCATATTCAATAGAGAAGATACATGCCTAATCGATATGGATAATCATAGGCAATTACAATTAGCTTAAGCTAATCAAAAAGTATCTTTTCTTTGGGAAGGCCCTCTAAAACATGGACAGCATGTGCATCTTCCACAACGGTAAAGGAAAATTTTTACAAACTATATGCTAAGTTGGGATGAGAACATAAAAGTAAATACTGGAGTTAAATAAAGATCAGAAGGATCAACGCAATTACTCTCCTGCAAATCTCTAAAAACAGTCATGAAGGTATTGCACAAACATTAGCAGTCATTAGACACACTACTCTGATTAATATCCCTGGCTATTGTTTTGTTGTCAATAAACCATTTTACCTCTTATCTTGTATACCTGAAGATAATACATATAAAAATTTAATTTCATGGTTTAAAGGAAGACATAAGATACCAGAATCTATATTTATGAAAAGAGAATATGGTTTCATGGGTGGAAAGTTGAAATGGGAAACAGGAAGAACCAAGAATCAGATGAAAATATCTGTCGCATAAATGTAAAGATATTTCATATTTTTCACTTGAAATGACCAACAAATATGATGAAAATAACTGACTAAGGAATTTACTCCACCTGCTAAGTAGCAGGTAATAGTCCAAGTGTTTTACATTTACACATACAAATGAACTCATTTTTGCTCATAACAACACAACCAAGTCATTACTACTCATGTCTTACAAACAAGGAAAGAGACACAGGGAGGTTAGGTAACTTCCCTGCACTCACACAGCTTGTAGGTGGCAAAATCATATTGGATTAGACTTGCTTCAGGGCTTATGATCTACATTTTGATGCCACACTGCTATGAAGCAAATATGTAATACAAGTTCTATACTTCTCCCTTCCTATTTGTTTTATAAATACCTTCGATGAGAAATGAAGTCAAATATTTTGGGTATTGAGGGGAGAATAGCTACTTTTGAGGACACATGAATTGTAGAAAAGAATCTTGCCTAACCTCTAGTAATGTTCTACCTTGCTGAACTGTCAGAACATTATGGTATCAAGTCAGTGACAACTGCCAAATGCTAGATATTATTTTTAGAAATAAGATAATAGGGGCTGGAGAGATGGCTCAGCGGTGAAGAACACTGGTTGTTCTTGCAGAAGACCCAGGTTCGAATCTCAGCACCCACATGGCAGCTAACAACTGTCAATAACTCCAGTCCCAGGGGATATGACAGCCTCTTCTGACCTCTGTGGGCATTGCACCACACGGGTGCACTTACCTACATGCAGGCAACACATGCATACACATAAAATAAAAAAATAAAATTAAAAAAGAAGATAATAATGCAGTCAAGGACAATCTTTGGAAGACAATAAATTATTGAAAAGTTATCTTTATGTGTGGGAGTATGATGAGTGTGTATATATGTGTTTGTTTATAAGAGAATGGCTGCATATTTGGTTTTTTGAGACAGGGTCTCTCTGTAGCTGGCCTGGAACTCATTATGTAGACCAGGTTGGCCTTGAACTTACAGAGATCCACCTGCCTCTACCTCCCAAGTGCTGGGATTAAAGGTGTGCACCACCAAGCCTGGCCAGGAATAAGTAATCCTTATGGAGAGTGTACCTGTTGAATTCACCCAGTGTAACTGGTCTCAATTTTCACTGCTTAGAAACGATAGAGCACATTTGCCTGGAGTGTCTTCAGGGAGATGGATGAATGGAAGGGTGGATGGATGGATGGTTAGGTGGTTGGAAGGATAGTCATCCATCAAAATCTATTAAATCTTTGAAGACCTTGCTTGGGCAGTAGAGGACATTGTTGGATGTACTGGAAAGACTTGTGAGCTGAGGTATTTCTAATTGCTTTAAAGTCAACCACTGTCTAACCTAGTAATTCACAAAAATAGCAGAATTGCACATAAGCAAAAAATAGCATTTTATTATTACTACCTGTCTATGAACTGAGATCCAAATAAAAGACAAACAACCAAGCTAGGGGGAGATAGGGCACATGACTAATGGTGCACATGAGGACTGTGAGCATCTGAACTTATGAGATATGATCTTTTCAGTGATGAGGTTTTGTAATTGTAGCCTTTGTATTATAACAATAGCAGTAAATTATGAAAATGGAATCTTAACCAAGTTAAAAAATCACCCAAGCTGCTTGCGAATGAGTTCGTGACTTGTGTTATTTTATATTCCTTTGGTAGCCTAGCATAATGCTTTTCATCTACTGAGCCATCAATAAATAATTATTGATTAACTGAAGCCAGTGACAGGCACATCACCATTTTCTCTTGCATTGACACTCAATATACTGATTTCCATAGCTACATTCTTAAGCCCAGTCTTCCCAACAGAGCAGATGTTAACTGTGCAGATGCTGAATTCCCTTCTACAAGGGCAGTTAACTGTAACACCAAACTAAAGTCATGAGGTCAAAGGACATGATTCTTGAACTGTGACTAAAGTAAGGAGTTTGCCTCATGCTTTCACATCTCTAGGGTAGAAAGTCTATTTATTTTCAAAACACAAGAAGGGTTTAACTGATCATCACAGTTATACAACACCAGATGACACTGAACCACTAAGCTTGCTCCTGTCTATGCTACATTTTAGGAGATGAAGAAAAAGACATTATAAATATGGATGTTAAAGTTAAGGTTTCTTTTAGACAATATTAACTAAGACCTAAAAGTATTAAAATTTTTTACAGGCTGGGATAAAGCAAAAAGCCCATTTACTCTCATTGATCACAATACATTCCACTTACATGAATCATATAACCATAGCCAAGTCTTCCATATAAACAAAAAGAAAATTGGATGTACCACATAATTTCCTTTCCCCTAATTTTATACATGGAAAAGAGTCCTCAATTTCTTCCATTTGCAGAGTCTGAGAAGTTTATAACATCTCATATTTACACAGAATAATAATCAAGTTTATCCTGAGAGTTTAGAAAGTTACCTGTTTATTCCTGCTATCAAAATTTAAGCCAATGCCTAAACAGATGAGGGCCACTGTTTTGTGTACCATAATATGGATGTAGGTTTCCAAAGACAGACTGACAAGGTGTGATGGTGATAGCTGGGAGGTCCTGCTCTTTTATCTGGCAAACATTATAGGGGGCAAACAAAAGAGAGATAGCTTTTCTTACACAGCAATTGCTAAGCAAGGACTGTCAGTCTCCTTATCACTTTGCATGTGAGTATGAACAGCTCAAGCTGTTTTAGGATTTCTTACTTTTGTTGGACCAAATCAGTATCGCAGTACAATTTCAAATACGGCACAGAAAAAGGAAATAACCAAATGTGTATACATTGGGGCATAATTCATCAAATGGCTTTATCAGATAAAGCAAATGAGAAAATCCTGAGCTAGTCATAAAAGCGTGGCTAACTCTGAGTGACTTGTCCTTAAGATGGATCTTCTGTAAATAATTAAATTAGTGGATTTTTTTCTTTACCCATCTGGGCGGAAAGAAATAAAGAACTGTGTACACACACACACACACACACACACACACACACACACCCCACACACAAAGAAGTACGGAAAAGAATACCAAAGACTAAACTTTGTATTTATAATATTAGTACAAAAGAAGCTTTGCCCTCTGTAGGGTTGGCAGCAAGACTGCTGAAATATAAACTGCAGAAGAAAATCTGAAGTTTATGACAAATAATTTGGTTACAGTAATGAGAGAATTACAAAAACTATATTTCATATCCACAAAGGTTATATGTTTAAAATTCTGGGTCAACTCATTAGGAAATGTTTGATACAGGTAAGCAATTTAAAAGTGTACTTTAACTGACATAGTAAACACAGGCTTCAAAAGCAGAGGGCAATTCTGCCTGCTTTGTCTTGGCTGCCTCACAGCACGTGGAATAGAGCGGAGGCCTGAGGACTGGTCCTGAGGAAAAACGCTGGGGGCTGTGATGGCAGGGAGGTTAGAAGGCATCAGGTATGTGCACTGGTTGTTTAGTTATTTTCTCCCCTTCTCTCTTTCATTATAAAGACAAATCACAAATGATTTTATCAGTGGTCCAGAGAGCTCCAGAAAGCTGAGTACAACAGCATCCCTGAGAATATTTTCTCTACTTAGGGGCTAGGCCTCTGCAAACATGGCTTTGCTGGCCTTACTATTAAAAGCAATCTGCGAAAGAAGCTTAAAAACCCAGGGGTCTAATATCAAGTGAACAGTGGGAAAAGTGACCTTTCATTCCGTTTGTTTATCAGAGGATCTGCAGGCTCCATCTCTGTGTGCGTCCAGCACTGGTAAGAGGCCAAAGGCGAGGTGGCAAGCTCTGTTTTTTTTTAAGAGGTCACATAATCAACTTAGAAAATACAGCTGGAAAAGATGAAGAAGGAGAGCTTGATTTTTAGGTATTCTCTTATATTTTAGGTTAAATGTAAATTCCTAATAATTTTCTATTTGGAGTATAACCAACCAAGCATTCATTTACGTATTAAATGAAGCCATTAGGCTTATGCAATATTAAAGAAAGGGGACAAAGGTATAGGTTAAAAATGAAAATTGAAATAAAACTAAAATAAAAGGTTAAATGGATATAAAATAGAGAAATAAAAAGAGAAATTAGGATGGTATTTTAGTCATTTATCCTAAAATGTACAATATATCATTTAATAAATAATATCTCATTTAAAATCCATTTATAAGAATAAAGAATGTTTTATACATAAGCCTCTCATGCTATATTTTATATAAACTATGAACTGATTGCTTGGCCATAAAATCTGACTATAACCACCATTTATCTACAACAGGAGGTGATGTCAAATATTAAAAATAGCATATCCAAATGATCAGTTATAAGCTTAGGGATTTCTCTTGCCTAGCAAGTACAAGGCCCTGAGTTTGGTCCTCAGCTTTGAAAAAAAAAAGAAATGAAAATATCAGCCATATTTGTACTTAGTTAAATAAAAACAAACATTACTCCTGTGTGGTAATTAGTGTTTAATATTTCTTAGGATCTGATTGCCTTAGGTGTCAACTTTATTCTTTCAATTAACTAGTATGATCCGGCTAGTTTCCAATGCATTTTAGATGTTTAGTGAATAACCTGATATTTTTTCCTTAGGGCAACTTTTCACCTACCCTGAAAACAAAAACTAAAATAAAAACCAAAATAACAATAGCAGCAGAAGAATGCTGCCCAGAGTAAGTAGACAGGCTGTCACCTCCTTAGTCCTGATTTAGTTACCGTCATTACCAGAAAGCAGCACACACTTTGTTGACTACGTGGCCATGACTGATGGATGATAGCCTAGCAAGGTCACCATAGCTAATTACAGCATCATTCATCTAAGCCTGCATGGGAAAACCTACCAGGCTCCCAGGGAAGAAAAAAGAAAGAAAGAAAAGCTCTTCTATAGCTGCTAACTTTTGAATAATCAGCCTCAAAAGAAACAAATAGGATGAAACTCAATGACCAAATTATGACTTATGGATTCACCCAAGCAAATGACCTCAGTTCTGTGGTAATTTTAAGTCTGGGTTTCCAGCCCGCAGCAGAGCATTTCCAACAAGGAATGCTCACAAGCCTATGTGCTTTGTAGTCGGGATTCAAAGCCTTCCTCAGAAGCACAAGCCAACCGTGAGCTTTAGTTCTGCTATGTGTGTGGTGTGAGTGTTTGTCTAGGATCAGATGCCAAGACTTAAATTCACATTATGGACACAGCAGCTACTTACACACTACAACCTAATTAAAGGAATAAGCTTCCTCCTTCTTTACGTTTTCCCAAAGATGACGGCCATAAAGGGATTTGGTTTCCTTAAGAATTGAGAAAAATGTTCCCATATGTTGCCTTTATGCCCTGAATTGTTCAAACTCAGATAGAAAATGGTACCAATTTCCAACAATAATCCAAAGCTTCACAATGATTTCTGAGAACTACTGAAAATAAAGAGGAGGAACTGAGTGTTTTGAATGTAATTCTATTATAACAAACATATAATCATAATTTCCATTTCTGTTTTGAAGACACACAAACACACATGGAAACAATAAAACATCTGAGGTACCTTTCAAGTCTCCTAAACAAGAATCACTTTCAAATAGAAAGTAGCTCATCTTCAAAGTTTAACACACAGGGGAGAATAAAGCTAATACCATTTGCAACTCCAAACTTTAATCAGATTGCATTACATCTAGGTAACATAGATCACAAGAGTGGCAATAGCCAAATTTAAAGTACTTTTTATCCTGAAACACTATTTAAATTGCACCGATAAAATAATTATAACTGAAGAAATATCTTATCATGTAAGTCTGAACCCAAAATAGCAAATTTCGATGAAGACATACTGAGAAAATTACCAAAAGGCACAAAATAAAACTCCTAATTAACTGGGGCCATGGGATGGAAATTGACAAGAGCATGGAGCTGGGTTCAAACTCAGCTTGGTATTAATGAAATATTTCTGGGACAATCACATCCCACATAAGCTAAAAAGCTTTAATCATATCTCACTTTATAACTGACAAAACTGAGTGTGAGGAAACAGAGTGGTGACCTTGGTTCTGAATTTTCATTTCCATACAAATTGAAATGGGCTCTTATTTATGCTTGGAAAAATGTAGTCCTCACAAAGACAAGTGTAATGGCTTAGGACACACATCTAGATAAAAATGTTAGGGTCTGGGACCAGCTCCATGTTACTTGTTCTCAAGGAACAAGATTTGTGCCAACCTTGGGCTATGGTTACATAACATCTTTTGGGGAAAAGAGGGTAGGGTACCACTGATCAAAAATACAGCATGAAGAATAGCATGGGAAAGACTAAAGGACTCTTCTTCCAAAGCTCAAAGTAAAAGCCCTCAATAGCTTGTTTATTTACTTATGACCCTATATATAGAGACTAGAAATATCGAAAAAGGCACAGAAATGTCCATACTATGGAAACTGCATATTAGTTTGATGCAAGTTCCCCTGACATAAGCATGTATACACACACACACACACACACACACACACACACACACACACACGAAAGGGGGGGGGTTGTTCTAGAACATGTAAGCAGCATCTGGGCTCTGCTTATTGCCTCCTCACCAAGCTTCTGCACTCTGTCATTCAACCCTACTTGTTCAGAGATGGGCATGAATGCAATAGCATCTAGAATGCAAGTAATCAGTAAATGTTATTGTTAACCAGGGTCAAATATTTGTTGAATCGCTGAAAATAACTTCAGAAATACTAAAGGGCTCCAGATAGACTGAAGAAGGTAATTTCAAGTCCAAATTGATTCTGGGACTATGACTCTGCTATGCTACCTGCTGCTCCAGCCACCAGCTCTCATTTCTAAACTGTCTTGTTGGGTTAGTTATCTAGGATATATGAGAAAAGGCAAAGACCAATTTCAGAATTATAGAATCATGAAGTAGTAGAGTAATTTGCTAGTTGGAACTCAGTCGGGGTCAGTCAGTCATTAGAAAATCCACTAAAAAATTCATGGCAGGAATAATTTAGATGAATGAGGTTTGAATTATGTTGTTGCTACTTGATTAAAAACTCCTCTTGTAAATTAAAAATATATATCTCATTATCTTATAGGATTTCTGACGTTCATCCCCTTAACCCTTTATCTCTAAATGAAGAATTGGAAGTATACTTCTACATTTGTGCTACTGTCTTAAAGATTTATACTAGGCTTTCCAAATAAGATAGAATTTAAGATTGGACATAAATAGCTCAAATGAATTCATCAGATAAACAGAGGCAAAGAGGAGAGTCAGGGAAAGGGAACACAGAGACATAGAGATTGAAAGGGAAGTGATAAAGGCAAGTAGTTCATGGTGGCTAGAGTTTAAGCCAAACTTGGAAGATCCGAAGACACTGTGAATATGAACTTAAGCAAATTCTGTGCGTGAATATTCTACCTGAAAGATAAAGAAAGGATAGATGGACGACCTTCATAGCTATCTTATGTAGGAGAAAGAGATATAAAATTATATTGGATATTCAGTATATTCCGATTCTGTGTATCAGTAACAACACACAAATTTTAGCGATATAACTTAAATATAAAAATGTCTTCATTCCCAATATGTTTTAATTTGTGCCTCCTTACGTAAGAAGGCTGTGTGAGCAGATAGTGATTACATTTGTCATTTACTGAATGGGCCTTATGAGTGAGAACACCAGTAGAATTTGTCCCTGTTTCTGAAGTACTTGGCTGGATGAATAAGTCCCTTGAAAAGCAGAACCAGTTACAATGGCCACAAGAACAGAGTGGGAAGAGGCCATGAAGGACCAGATTTCAGTGACTGGCATTTTCTAAGCACTTTCATGATTTGTGGGCAATAGGGAGCCTTTTTAGGTCATGGAAGTAGAGGAATCATAGAATCAGACATAGTAGCTCCGGTAACAGCAGGATTGAAAAAGGCAGGCATTGTGGAGATGCAGGTCAATCTGGGGCCTTAGCAGCATCCTGGCCTGCTGCACTGAATGTGTACAAGAAAGCTAAGAAGTAAAGAGAAGTCAGGAATTAGGAGATTACAGAGGTACTGGAGATGATGCCAAGGTTTTGGGATGAATGGTATATAGGTAACATTCATCACCCAATTGAATGTCAGGTATTCTTCATCATTTACTATATGTTGCAAAATAAACTGGGCATGAGCCAAAATGTTTTAGCCTTTTCCAGGTTTAGTATATATTCACAAAGTACACTCCAGGAAAGCTATATCAATAAGTTGCTTTATGAATATCATATCAAAAGCAGTACAGTGAAATAATTTCTAACAGAGGAGGCAGCCAGAGTTCAAGTTCTGGCTCTGCTACTTGAAAGGTGTGTGATTTTGGATGAGCTACTAAACCTCACTGTACCTATGTAATCTGCCAAAAGAAAATACTAAACCCTGACTGGCTAACCATTGAGGCTTAAAAGAGTTATGGCAAATAAAGGAGTAAAGGATTTAAGTCACTCACTGTGCTCTCTCCAGGTAAGTGTCTGATATATATTCTTCATTGAATTGCTATTATTTTCTGTCCCTGTCTTAGAAAAACAGTAAGTATTATGGGAATAATGGTGCTGGAGAGATAGCTCAATGGTTAAGAGTACATTTTGTTCTTGCAGTAGGTGCAAGTTTGGTTCCCATCATCCATGCTGGGCAGTTCATAACCAGATATAACTCCAGCTCTAGGAATTTCACATCCTCTTTCTGGCCGCCATAGGCACCTGCACACATGTGCACACAGGAGCAAACAGAAGAAAACAAAAATAAAATAAATCATTTTCTGAGAGAGCCCATTTTGATAGGAGGAGAAATTCAGTTTACTTTTCTTCTTATAGTCAGCATCATTTTGTTTATCATCCAACAAAACAAACCAAAGAAGCACAAGGAAAACAAACACTCTTCCCTGAAAAGCTAGTAAGAGCAAGGTGAAAGCACATTTCCAGATGCAGGGATCCCCTGAGGTTCAGCCTTTTGAGGCTCACCACACTTGCTTATAAACAGACTATTAAAACAAGCAAGAACAATTTTCTCCTTTCGTCTTCCTTTATTGCCCAATTTTCCTCTTATATCATTTGTATAAAGGATAAAAAGGCATCTATCATGCAAATGAGTGATGGGGCTACAGGTTGCTGAAGCCAAGTCGTGGCTCTAGAGAAGCTCAGCTACCCACCAGCCCTCTACTATCCAGTCCAGCAGGCTGCTTTGCTGACTTGATTCCAGGCAGTGCAGGATGAGCATAAAGACCATAAATCATTAATTTCCATTTGATTGGGTTTAAAAGGGACACTACAGATGTTTTTCAGAAAATAAAGACAAAATTGGGTTACTTAGCATGGTCATATATAAACTAAACAGTAGATATTTTATTTCAAATGAGAAAAATGAGTTATATATACATATATAATTTATATATATATTTAATTTTTGTTATATATAATTTTATATAATTTTTACAATTAAAATTTTCTTTTAGATATTTAGTGTCTGTGTATATGTTTCTCTGTATGTGTGTCTGTGTGTCCATGTGTCTGTGTGAATGTATGTTCATGTACTCCATGGCATGGCTGTGCAGTGGGTTCTTTTCATCTTTTGGGTTCCAGAATGGAACTCAAGTCACCATGCTTGGCAGTGAGTACCTTTATCTGCCGAACCATTTTGATAGTCCAATTTTTACAACTGCATATGTGTGTTCTTTAAGAAAAATCAGATTCCTTTTGAGAAATGGGAAATATGTCTGTCTTTCTGCTGTGAGAATCAAAGCTTAAGTTTTAAGAGGTAAACCAAGGAATCTCAGAATATTGTGTTCATATCAACAGGAATAAAAACTATTTTAAGTACTAATATACTAGTAGGCTTTCAGAAACTTCATACTGTTAAACTGACCTTAACTTATCTCTAAGATGTATCAACAAAAGCTGATATGTTATTTTTCTTGGAGTAGTAATTGACAGAAATTTTAAAAGAATATTTATTTTTACTTTCTACAAATACTTTCAAAACAAATACTATTAACAAGAATTCTGAGCAAAATCACCAGGTGAACTGTTCTTGTTTGAATAAACCAGCAGGAAAGAATTTGTAAACCAACTCCTCTGTTTTTTACAAACTCAGATATCACACACACACACACACACACACACACACACACACACACACACGAATGAAGAAAAACAGGAAGGATAAGAAAATGAACTATATTTCTAGTCTGGATTCCTTGGTAACTCTTAGCTTTTTCCAAATGACTTTTTTCAAGAACTTTAAAAAAAAGTGGTACTTATATGACACAGACAAACTTCATCGTTTACAGTTTGATTCCCCGTATGGTCCTTCAAGGGCATGCAATTCAGAGTCACCTTCAGTTCAAGACTAAAATTGCATCTCCTTGCTTGAGCTCCAGCAGCTGCAAAGAGCTGTATAAAAATTATTCAGAGGAAAGACATGCCAGAACTTTTTTTCCAACAAATAAAAACATTAATAGAATGAACTTCACAAAGAAACATAGTTAATAAATTGATATGTTTTTCAACCCAGTGGAAAGTATCATCAACAAAACACACATACCTAATTTAAGAGCAGACGGGGTTACTTCGATTTCCCCACCAATTGGTTTAAACACCGCCAGTTGGGTGGCCACTTCTGACTCAAAAGCATCTGGGCTCTGCCGATCCGCAGGGTTTCCACTGGGGCTCTCAATCTTGCAGAGTGGCTCTTGTTCGTCAAACACAGCAATCAGCTGCAAACAAGTCCAACAACACTAATTACTTTGTAGGACATGCTTCTCACAGGGACACTGTGTCTAGTTGATTGTGATCTTTATTTGGTTTTAAATAAAATGTCTCCTTCAAAACTTAAAATCTTTAATGTTACTATACCACAACTCCTAATTCTCCAGTAATATAAAGTCTATAAGCACCATGGACAGAAAATAATGAACACTTTGTTCTTTTGTTTATTTGGTCTATTCCTGAAATAGTTTTGGCCAGCTCTTGTTAAAGGAATGAAATGTCTACCTATTACCTTCTCTCTTGATGAGTTTTTCCTCTCTCTCTTTCTCTCTCTGTTATTGAGAATTGAACTTTCAGCCTCATATAAGCTAGGCAATCATTCTACCATTGAACTATTTACCCAATCCCCACCCTCACAATATTTCCTAATATGCTTAGATGTGCACGAAAGCAATAGATGTGCATTGCATAAGTGGAAATTCCAGTCTCAAAAAGTAAAACACTTTGCAAAATAACTCATTATATCTATCTTAGTAGACACACTCTAAATCCATACATACAAATATATAGTGTGCTAATAGTTTTAAACAATGTATGACTTTTACATACAGGTACCCATGTTTGTAAAGGTTTTCATGTTTTTTTCTTCATAATAGACTTTGCAGAATTGTTTTAGTCCATGGAATGCTGTCTGAGACTAACATCAATCCTTTTAACTTAATTGCTTCCATCTTCAACTCAATTTTATGTCATATATATATATATATATATTTTTTTTTTACCATTAATACAAAGTCCTGAAATGTTGTTTTCCAGTAATTTCTCATTAAGAAAGGGAAATATTTTAGATTTTCTACTACCTATGTAGACAAGTGAGGGCAGCCCTGCTGTGACTTCATTTTTGGCCAGAAGGTAGCATTCTGGTCAAGGAACTTCAAATGATCCTCCTTGGCTGAGATAGAAAAGTCCAATGTTCTTTCAGGAGGCAGCTCAGGGATGCTGTCCACCCAGGGAAGTGCAGTGTGTATAAATGTGAAAATTGCTAGTAAACCTTTGGATATTTTTCATTCATTAAATAAAACAAGCGTACTTATGATTCAAAAATTTATTCAGAAAAGGCACTCAAAGCCCCATTCATAGGGGAACCTTGTTGGCAATAATATTAATAACACAAGTGAGGGGTAACCAATCAAAACATCATAAATTCCAACTTCAGGCTTTCAAAAGAAATGAATACAATTAGGGATATGTAAATTAGCTATTCAAAAATAATTTTCATAATTGACTACTCATTTCCAGGATGGAGACTTCTTTAATTGGAAAATCCAACAATCCTTCTACCACAGAAAAGGAATGCTTACTCCCTAGGCATTATTTTTAATTCTTGAAATTGAGCACATGCATTCTCTATCTTTAATTGCTAACACTGATGAACTGACTTGAGATAAGACTTAAATAGATTAATAATGAATGATTATTCTAGTGTAATCAGCAAAACTAGATATTTCTAATCATCTGGTCAAAATGAAGTATTTAATGCTTTCAATCTTGACATAAAAAATAAGATAAAATCAATTGAAAAAGTGAGGTGGAATTATTTTTATCATTACTTCTATGATTTTAACTTTGCATACTGGTGACTTCTAATACACATTAGGAATGTTCATTCTAGTTTACCATCCAAGAAGGCAGTGGCATATTGAATTGGTAATATAAACAGTTTTCTGTAAATGAGTCTTACTTTTCTTCCTTCCTGCCATTCTTAACTCTCAGTATAATCAATATACTTTAAATATTCAGGAAAAGAGAGGAAAAAAAGAACATGTGTCAGAAATGTAATACAAAAGCTTAAAGTTGATAACTCAGTAGATAATTACATATATTTACTATCTGAAAACTTTACTGTTTTCTACATTGACACCCACAAAAGCTCAAAGAATGTGCAGTGACAATGTTACATCTACTTATCTAATAGGAAAACACAGTTGTTTAGATATTTTGTTTTACAAGGTCATAGACTAAACGGTGTCTGGTGATGGAATCAAGTGTTTAATTTACAACCCTGAGTTGCATACCACAGTACATTTCCTCAAAAAAAAAAAAAAAAAAGAACCCCAAATCCTATCTAAGGAACTATTGGCCACCTATGGCTGCTGGGCGGGGGCGAGTCTCTTTCAAGGGTGTGACTCTTACAAGGTTAAGCAGGCTCCAGTGGATGGTCCCACACTGAAGGACATGTGTGAATACAAATTAGACTTTATAGACTCTATATAAAACAGGGTACATTAAATTGGGCAGTAAGGGGAAGTGCAGATAGGGGGATCTAAATAGCATCAAATTATATTGTATGAAATCACAAAAATTCAATATTTTTTTTAAAAAAGAAAACCATAGGAAGAGATAATATATAGTAGAAAACTTATAGTTTGGGCATTAGGTCATCTTATATCCTAAAATTATTTTTTTAAATAATGAACATTATTTGGAGATACAATACATGGCTGTTTTACAGATGATAATTATGGGACCTGGATGCTTCTCAAATCTCATAATCTCTTTGATTAATTAATTATTTAACTCTGTTTTCCAGTCTCATGGTTGACAGGAATGATTACCGCAAAGCCTCCTCTGGATGAATGGATGGAACAAAGTCTCTACTCCTGGAAAGAAGAGTTGGAGCTCCTGACTCTCTGGTGTCCAACAAATCTCCGGATTTGTAGTGCTAGCTGGTGAGCATGTCTCACCAGCTGATCTACATCTCAGTACATACCATGTACACATATTTATTTCTGCTTCCACACTGATAATTCATTAAATTACATGCTGTAGGTCCTTATTAATTACACTGCTTGATTCATCACCATACCCACATTATCAGGTAACAGAGTTCCAGGAAGATATCGTTTCAGAGATACAGCATAATTGCTGTACATAAACTACCATTCCAGTTTTTCAACAGAAAATACACTGTTTTCAGAGCATTCAGCACATTCAAGAAGCCTCCCACATGCTGATTTTAAATCATTCTGAGTTACTTCTTCCCAAAGAGGTGAAGTGGACATTGAAATCTATTGAAATTTTTTTATTGCAATTTTCATACTGACACCTTAGAGGCTACAGCAAACAGAAACTGCACAAAATGCATATGGGAACTATTTGACTGCTGTCTCCACTGCTGCTGCTCAGTCTATCTTCAGGCCTGCCTTCTGTCCTCCTTCTGTGATGCTATTGTTCTCATGTCACCAAGTGTAGCCATGGCATTTCCCAAACACCCTATAATCCCAAATGATCTGTTCACAGGGCTTTCATCCAATCTCAGCTTCTGTCCTCACAGAGCACTGTGAGTATTTAGCCATCTAATTTCCAGATACACACAAGAAGGTCAGTGTATAAAAATGATACTAATTCTTCTATCCAACAAAAACGATAGCTTTCTCCATCAAAACAGGCACCACCCAATTTCTTGCCTACCTCTAAGGGCAACCTAGAAGACACCATAACCCCTCTAGCCAAGCTCCCATTCCTTTATTCACTGAATCAGAGACCTGAAAGTTCAGTGCCTTGCCACAATGGGAGGAAGATCATCCCATACCTATCACCCCCTCCAAGGCTCAGGGACTTTTGTGGAAGAGGTTGGCAGAAAAAATGTAAGAGCCAGATAAGGGGTGGAGTGTTATGGAAGTGTCCTCAGACCACTATGCTGGCAAGCTACAGTCACACCTCCTTCCCACGCTCCTCAAGGAATCGATGGGGGCATCAGTTACCCCTCCCCAGTTACCCCTCCCACCCAATCAGTCAATCTTAGCTGCACGTAGGGGAGGGGCTAAGGATATATAAGCTGAGAATGCCATAAGGGCTCTCTCTTGCCATTTTGTGAGGCTGTTGGGGAAGTCACAGGATCTATATTTGAGTGTGAACTTTCCAGTGCAGTCATAAAGGGGGGGGGGGACACCGACTCTTCTGTAACTAAACTGCCACCCTATGCTCTGTTAGCAAGCCCAATAAACTCATTAGAATTTTCCAAAACAAAAGAACAGAGCTAATGGAAACCTTAATGGAAACCTTCATTATTCCACCAAAGTTGACCCCATATTGGCAAATATTTTGGTCTTTGATTTCTTATTCCTATCTGCCCCCCCAAACTTCACTATATATATATATATATTTTTTTTTTTAAGAAAGATTTTACTTAAAAAACAACAACAACAACAAAAATACATCTACAGGAGGCTAAAGTCCTGTGCAGCCTCTTCCCTTGACTTTGGGACACCAGTGATCATCCCTAGCAAGTTCTCCTCATGTACCTTCCAGCACAACACTGCCTTGGCTTCTCCTTTCAAACCCCTCAGCTATGCTTCCCTTTGCTTATCCCTTTTCATTATCTAGACTGATTTCTGGAAACACTAAAGAACATACATCTAAATTTGGTCAGTAACCACACCTGTCTCATGTTTGAATAGACCTATGGGTTAATAAAGTCTACATTTATCAGAGTTCTTCCTGAGCTTGTGGCTTGTGTAGTCAGTTGCTCAACCTCTCAAATCTAGAGAACTGATCTTTCAGAATTCCTTAAACATTCCTGTATATCAAAAGTCAGAGCAATGGGTCAGGCCAAAAACGGTATAGCAGTTCTTTCTCATTCTCTCTCTTCTCCTACATACACACTTGGTTAATTTCTATACAAGTATCAAGAGTTAAAAAGGTTTTTGTTTGTTTCTCAAGACAGGGTCTAGCTGTTGGTGCATGAACATAAGAAAATAGACTTCCTGGACTTTTGGAAATCACTCATATGAAGTTACATCAGTGGTGACAGCATGTACAAAACCAATGCCAACTCAATTAGACAAAAACTGGGGAAATGGGCAGCATGCCCCAACCTTAGCTGAGGAACTATTGGCAACTGATTATTACTGGTTGAAGAAGAGTAGATCTACTTTAAGACAATGACTCTAGTCTAGACTCCAGCAGATGAACTTGCACCAAGGGACATGTGGGTACAAATGCTTGACCAGATAGGACTTAGCATACATGACAGAATGTATGAAATCCAGTGTGGGGGGGTGGCTATGGGAGGTGCTGATGGGGGTAGGGGTCTAAATTTGATTGAGATTTATTATATGAAATATAGAAAAACACAATAAAAATTTACATAATTAACCAGGTTTTGATAAATTCTCACCACATTAGCTGTCATCAGCTTGAACCCAGTTCCCAGAGTCCTTATTGCTAGTTAGCCATATCAGCTGTCTTGTTGATGTATTTCACCCAGATATCTTCCTTCATTACAAAGCATACTCAATGTAGTATCAATGATAATCTTGCTAAAATGTCAGATCATGTCTGTATTAGCCACACACTTGTCTCTGTAATATCTTCTAGGTCATTGGTGTTCTGTACCAAATTCTGACCACATGTTCAACACATACTGCCTCTCTTGTTCCTAGGACTCTATGCACCTACACTAGTAACTCTATGCCTAACTCTGTGCCTTTTCTGTACACTTGGCCTGGAAGTGTTATCCACCACATCTTTGGAGGCTTGCTGTGAATTCTCCACACCTTTACTCAAATGCTGGGCTTTCAAAGCATCCCCACTACTCCCCATAACCCCTCCTTATTACTTCCTTACATCTTTCAGCACATCCTACATGACACATATTTTCTTATCTGTTTTATTTCTTGCCTGTCCCTACTTCACTAGAATTTAAACTGCAAGAGGACAGTGACTTTTTTCTACTCAGTCTATGGCTTTACTTCCATGAGTTAGAACAATAAATATGACACAAATGTATTTGCTGAACACAAAGAAGTGAAATGAGGACAAGTGAATGCTAAAATCTAATATGTCAATAAAAGATATTTCATGTTTTAGAACAAAATTTCAAAATCTTAAAATGCTTTAAACTTACTTAAAAGTGTATTATTTGTGTGTGAGAGATGTGTGTGCATGTGGTATGTGGGCATGTGTACCATGGCATATGTTGAGGCCAGAGTATAACTTCGTGAAGTCAATTCTCTCTTCTGCCTTTTACATTGGTTCTAGAGGTTGAACTTAGCTCCTAGCTTACATGGCAAGTGCTTTTACCCTTTCTTTATTTGGTGAGCCATCTCACTGGTGCTTAAAATATTTTAAATGAGTATATATATGAGCAGCAAATACTTATCCTGACAACATTGTAAACTTCATCAAAATAATTGTTCTGCTTTTGAAATGAGAATTTTCTCCTCCACAGTGGAAAAACTGCTTCCACCAAATTATATTCCTATAGAGAGGTGAGGTATTTCCTCCTTCCTCTTCAGGTTCATTTTCAAATAGTAGAATCAGCTTAGTTGGTCTTAATGGAACAAAAGTGTGGAAGTAGTGTCCTGGGTAGAAAGCAAAGACAGTGGCATCAGTAATTTTGTCCTAGGCCCTTCCTTGATAACTTTGTTAAAAGATATCACTTTGATTTACCTAGTGTGGATCCAGTCAGTAACACACTTAAGAAGATGAAGAATGAATGTGACTAAATCTCCTGAGCAAGTAGAGACACAGGCTTAGGTAGCATGCCATGATCTCAAAATGAAGGACTAGTTTTAGCCTATGAAGCCAGGGAATCACACTCTGTGCCACATCCAAGCACTGTTTATGGTCAAACTTCTGAATCTTTGTTCATGCTCAAAGCCTTCTGCATGGGAAGCTTTTAGTTACTCCAGATGCAGAAGCATATAAAAATAGGTATACAAATCAAACATTTATTGATAATAAACTATAAAGGAATTTATTTAAAAATAATTCTTGGATATATATATTATCATTCATGAAGGGTGAAGCAAATTTGCATACTACTAAAATATATATTTTATTTTATCTTTATATGAAAATTAAATCTTTGTTGAGTATTTGATATTGTAGTACATAGAATGTCTTTAATGTTTATCAGAGTTTATTGACATTTTGATTTTATAATCCTCGAAGGTGAGAATACATCTTCACACAAACATGTAGTACAAAATGGCAGAGATATGTTAGGTACATTTCAGAAATTGTTAAAAACTCTGTCTTAATATCAAACCAAAATTCATTTCATGACTTTTTATGAGACACAAGTAAGAAACTCAAAAAAAATTTAAAGCAAGCATTCCAATGATATACTAGTATAGAAAGATATACTAATTTGAAACTTAAATGCTTTTGAATAATAAGAAAATATTTGAAGTCTTTTTTCTATAATTAAACCTTTATGTTTTTATAATAACAAAAAACTTTGTACATTGAAAACATTGTAATTGATAACCTGTAACAGTCTGAAATGTGAGCCAATTTGTTTGTGCAGAATTTGTTTTCTGTGCTCCACCCTGGGCACCACATACAGTACAAAGTACACACCATGTGTTCAGAAATAGACTGTAATGAAGTCACAGGGTACAGCACAGGCTGCCCAAATCACCTTTGATTCAGTATGTGTTTATTTTGAATACATTTTGGTCACTGCATACTGAGAAGACCCCATTTAACTATCTGATCTCACATGGGTCAGTATACATAATTTCAGAAGCTGTGGTTTACTGTATTATTTGTGTACCGCTGTTTGAAGCCAAGTGCAGTGTACTTGTCAATCATGTACTTACCTCTTCAATAGAAGTTAGGAGAACACAGGAAAATAAAGGTTTTAAAATGATATATGTAAATTATTTTCTTTAACTGGATTTCAATTGTCAATGTTGAGTATTGTTCCTAAATTCAAAGATTAGGAATTAGCTTTATTGAGTACAGTATCCTCTTTCCTAGGGATATCAGAATAAATATATGAAATGAAGAGCCTGAGGGAAAATAAGGACACCAATAAACCCTGGTTCAGGGAGCATTTCCATCTTCTTATTATATACCATGTAAAGGTTGATAGAATGGAAAAGTCCACAGCAATAAACTCAAAGACCCGAAAGAAATAAAATAACTGTATAACTTATAACACTCACATCTTTAAATAACAGATCAGATCCAAAGGATCATGTGTACAGTTTCACATCAGCAATATCCCTTCATGGACACATATCTGACTTTATATTTGAATGAAAGACCATGGTGATCAACTAGATATTGATCCTACATCAACCAGCAAGGTATATATATGTTTGGGGGCTAAAAGAGGGGTGGAGAAACAACAGTCATTTCCTTTATAACATGCTCCAGCATTCCAAATGCTTAGCACAGAGCCCAGGACACAATGGTGGTTAAATTTAACTCTCTTTCATAACATAGCAATCATCTCCTGGCCTGAAGTCTAAATCCCACTTGACTTGTTTATCCCTAGTCTGTCTTTACTTTGTTGTTTCTCTTTAATCTCTTCATCACAGCATTGACATAGGAACACAGGCCGTACCAAGATCAAAAACATCAAATAGGTAATTTTGGTTATTCTTTTTATTTTACTTTTCATCATACAAGGATACACAATCCTTGGAGATGCAGTCCTGCTCTTCCACACAGCCCTGCGTGGCTCATGTGGCCTCTTCTGTGCAGCTGTAACTTGAAGCACTATCCCAATATCTGCAGCTTCTAAGCTGACAAGTAAATATTTTAATGACAAATGCCACCAAGTGCATTTATTGCAGTCTCTCAATATTCACAGTGTGGTTTATTCTCTTGTCAACCTGTAGCATTCTGTCACTTTTATAGACTGCATTTTTATAATCTGATACTATTATCCTTAGCCTATGTAGAGAATAAAAAAGAATCAGCCAATGTTCACAGAGCATAACAAACTATACTTATAAAAGCATTTTTATTAGTAATTGCACAGAGAAATGTGTGATTCTATTTTAATTACATGTCAAATGAACTAATGAACTAATACAAAGAAAGGCTTATTTTCAATATTGAGTTCTTTTAGTTAAACTGTTGAACTTAACACATTATAATTTTTTACTATTTTCTATATATTCCATGTTGCCAACAACTATCCCACAAAATTAAAAGACAAAGACAAAACAGAATTCTACAAAGTAAAATTGGAATCATTCATCTCAAATCTTAATAAACACAATTAAATCTAAGTAAGACTGTGAAATTATAACAATTTCACAAGTAGAGGAAAACACATTATCACCTTGGAAAAGGGATTGAACATTGCAGAATTTCATTTAAATCTATGCATCTGCTTGGAACTAACAAACAACTGGCTACAAAAACCAATTTGATGCCACTTTAAACAAAGGTTTCAAACTGGGTTCTTTTCCTTCATAGGATTTTTGACAGCCAGCTAAAAGCATTTCATTTCAATCTTAAAAATTAGTGGGTCCCCATTAGCATCTTCATCAGACACCAGCATCAAATCTAGTATTCTTAGAATAAGTACTCAACAGCTCAATTATTGGGAAGTTCGACTGGTATTCAGTAAATGAGACAAACCCATTTTCATTTCCTTCCCAAACGAAAATCCATAATCAGGGTCTTTATAAACTTTATAGCTTTAAGCTTCATTCAAAAGAAAAGAACACGATTTATTCAACTGTGCTAAAGCCTTATTTATTATCACTTTTTAAAGAGGTGTCTGCTTAAATTGTCCCATAACAAAATATATGCCTACTGAAAAATCACCCATATTTTAACCAAAATACATTTACCTCCTTTAATTATGTAGTAAGTTGCTAAGAAATCTGGTATATATTAAACACATGTTGAACTGAATCATCTTCTTTCTCAGAATGACTTGAATTAAAATTTTAAAGCTATATGTAACCACTTGACAAGTTTTAGAAAATCATGAATTTGTTTTCACTGAATCCTTTACTTTTGTTGACAACAGCTTGCATTTACTAAACAGCATCCACAGCTCATATCTAATCTGCACAGGGGAAGCCTAGGGAGGCAGCTCCTCTCTCCCCTTTACCACTCATAGCAGTGGTAAGCAAAGACTCTTGGAGAGGTCAAATGGCAGTGACAAAATCCCTAATCTAGGCCAAGATGGAAGGACAGCTATGGAAAAAGCACATAGGTGCAGAGCCTGATTTCAAGGATCATCAGGCTAGCACTAATGTCAGAAAATTTAAAAGTCAATGTTCTTGCTTTGTTAATAATAATATCCCTACTGCCCTTGAATTACAATTATTCATAATACCAGATTTACAAAAAAAATTAAAGATAAAGTACTTGGGTTAAATAGCCTAGAAAACTCTCACAGATGATCCCAACCCACTGGCTGGCTTTGCTTGCCATTAAAACAGCATAGCACTGTGTAGCTTCTCAATTTTATCCAAACTCCAGGGCTCTGAAGGTCTCTAGAAAGTACACGCTATTGGAAATGAAGACACAATAAAAGGTACCATGTTTGAAATCCATGGACACACACACACACACACACACACATACACACACACACACACACACACACACACGACCTTTCCTCCATTATCCCTAGCTAAGTCACACATATTTACCTGTCTTTTTAAAATTAGTCCATTTGAAACAATTAACAAAATAGCACATGGAAAACTGTTTCAGAAAAATTAAAGAGCCAGTTGCATTTACAATGTAACTAACATCCATACTTTATGTTCTCTATTTTTTCTACAATTTATATTATCTGGCCAAAGGAAAGCTAAAATTGTCTCTAAAACACACCCCTTGGAAATCTCTTTGCCACAGTACAGCACAGCCCTCCAGTAGTATGCCTGTGCATCTTTGAAGATGAAACTTATCACTGAGTTCTCTTTGTAATGACTATTCCATTATACTCAAATGGGAGAACTGCCCCTGGCAAGGCTTTCTCATTGATAGGAGTGAGGAAAGGGTTTATAGTACAGTTAGCCTTCCATTCTGGCCCCTGGCATTTAAATACAACACTGCTGCTATTGTGGTAGTGGTCTTTCCATTAGCAGATCCGAGTATGGCCTTGGTTAAGCTTCAAGTTCATGATAATCTCTCTAGACTTTCCCACCCCAGGCCCTTCCTCCGGCTCCCTAGTATTCCTCCGTGACCATGCCTCTGTACCTACCTGCCATGCCATATGAGAATCTTGATTCACCTGTCTCTATCTATAGACAAACCTGTCAGCTTGAAACTCTCAGTCATATCACTAAAATAGAGTTAATGAATACTTGTTATATTTAAAACAGTAGCAACATTTATTAAAAGAATACAGGTTAGCTCACAGAAATAGGAAATAGGAAAACCAAGCTTAGAATGTTGGCAGAAAAGGTCAGACCAGAGCCAAAATCACACTAAAAATGTCATTCTGCCAATGGCATGGCTAGCACCGTCATAGCCCTTAGTGCCTCTGGGCTACGTGCTCTTCTCCAGGCTCACATATATTATGATGTTTCATACTCGTGAGGTACACTATTAGAAAAGGCCACTGCCCATTTTACATATGAGAGAACTGATCGAAGTACAACCGAGTTTAAAAGATCACCCAGGTGAAGGAGTGACTGATGTTCTCTGCTGTATCCAAGGGAGGGAGAGAACAAAGCCTCTGTTATGAGAGTGTCTCTACTCTCAAGTCGTGCAGATACCAATTCCTGAGTTCTGATCTTCCAACCAGTTGGGAATAGGGAAGGTCACCTCAAAACCACGTGTGCTTCTTCTATACATAGCAGAGTAGCCTCTATCCATCCTTGAAGTGCAATGTGAAATTTCATTTTACAATTTCTCCATCTAATATCCACTTAGTATGTTATGATCCCAATTCTGTTTCCTGGGGGACTACATCTATGTATTTTATTTTCTTCCAGATGAAACTTTTTGCAATTGTGAAACTAATTTGTACATTCGCATGCCCGGTTTTGAAACAAACACGACTGTACAATGTTTTCCATGACATCTGACTGTTAGAAGAACGCTGCTTATTTGCACTAATGACTGCAATCCACACTGTATTGCTTAATTTTTTGGATTAATGAGTAAGCAATCAAATGTGATTTTAAGTCATGAATATAACAAACATACTATTCATTTATTTTGACAAGTATTTTAATTTATGAGACTTGGCTACAAATAGAGCAGCCAATTTTGTAAAAAGTAAGAAAAAAAGAAACCTCTCTGCTTTTAAGACAACCCAACAGCTCTCGAATAATAAACCTCTGCATAAGAATGATGCCAAGCCGGCACCTTCTAAAGACAAAGAATTGATAGCTTGCTAAAAAGTAAACAATGAGACCTTACAGCATTATTAAAAACTTCTAAGAGATGCATCTCACACACACTTGAGCTGAATGAATTTCTTTAGGGTTTGAGCACCACAGGGGACATGCTAGCTAAAATAGGTCAGTGCTGATCTGAGGCTAGTACAGTAGGTTTACCTGTCCCTAGGCCTGTCATGCTAGTATCCAAATATAGAAATTTGGACAACTTCCTAAATCCCTGGGGTGACCCCATACTCCAGGCCAAAGATCCCTCCACTCAAGGTAAGGCAGTGAGTAGATTCCAAATACGGGGATGAGCACAGTGCCTGATAAGGAGCTAGTGATTAACTGGTACTGCATTTCATCAGATTGATTGGTTAGGAAGCTGACTCTTTAGCAAAGATATATTTGGTAAATTGGCCTGAGTACCAGGAGTTTGACCTCACGGAACTTCCAATGATGTTCTCCCTTCTCGAGTGTTTCATGACAGCCAGCAACTGGTGGAGACTATGAAAAGGTCAGCATGTAGCCTGACTGAGGGCCAGGAGCCAATTCTCTTGCATATTCCATTTAGACTCAGACCTCCCTTGTCATAGGTGACAAGTCTTTGGAGCTGATATTTTAAAAAATTAACACTGCAATTGCAGATGGGTTTAGCTGCTGAACTCCTTCTTGTCTGAGTGGTGAAGCTAACCTTTTCCTTCAACTTCTAATTGCTCTCCATCTCCTTCATTGGTGATAATATGGATAAACCTGCTGGGACGGGTGTTGACTTTGGGAGCATCTAAATGTCACGATTTGTAATTATGATTGTGGGTGTTCTAAATCACATTGAATGAGGCCTCACTAATTGGGGCTGAAGACAATGAGGCCAAGGTCCTGCTTCTTCCTCAGTTACAATGGTATGTTACTCCTTCCAGCGGTAGTTGCATTTTACCCTTTGTCTCTAATTGTACAATAGTAGTCTTTAAAAGAGTTTGGATATGCAAAAGGCATTTCTAGAGCATCTAGAATATACTCTATGAGCAAAGGCACTATGATTCATTTCTAAATAAAAAGTTGAAACACATTGCTCATACAGCAAATAGAAGAAGAGAAGTTTGAAATTAGGCCTGAACCCTTGAAGCCTGGCTTCTGTGACCACTAGCAATAATAGGCTTCTAAAGTCCATCTTACACTAATATTCTCAGACCTAAAGGCTGTGTTGGCAAAAATTGAAATTTGAAGCTTTTGACTTTTATATTTTCCAAGCAAACAGGAAAAATATAGAGGCATGATTATGTAGAAATCAGAATCTCTCGGTTCCCTCCAGTGAATTGTGGGTGTGATGTCTCTGTGCGCTATAAAGACAGAAAAAAGGAAATATTTCTAAAGGCTCAAACATCAGTGACTTTTCTCCTGCCTTCTCTTTGAGCCACACATATCATAACATTACATAATTCATGCTGCATAACTTGAGGGGTTTTTTTCTGGTATTTTCAATTAGGATTTACTTATGAGCAATTTTCCCTAATTTTAATCTGTAAAAAAATTGGACAAGATTTATGACTGAATATTTCATAATGTATTCAAGCATATCAGAGATGATTTAGTTATTTTCCATCTGAGAAGCAAGAAAGTACAGGCTCTCTTCACAGAGTCCCAGAACTAAGTGATAATGTTTCTCAATCACTACTCACTTTGTAGTTACAATTATATATGATTTAAAGCTCAATTATTTGATTACCTGGGATATTAAAAATAATTCTATGAACTATTTCCTTTCAGTGGAATATCTGCTCACACTCTTTACCCCTTTTCATTTTTTGTTTCTTCTTAAAATGCATATGAAAATTTTATTAAGTTTGGTTTTATATTTGTGAATTTATTTATTTTTTCTGGTTAACCTTTTAATTTTGTTTGACGCAAATGTTTTCATTAGATAGTATTCCATTCTCTTAAAATCCCTATTGAATCTTCAAAGGTCCCTTGAAATATGCACTCACCTGGAACCAGTAATATTTTATGAGGGGCAAGCACTAAAACAATGTTGGTTTCATTTAATTTACTAGTTTGATAGTCCCTTAAGAGAGAGCAGGTGGAAAATGCTTTGACTGATGGGTCTTTGGGTTTTAGATCATACATATTCTTAACAAATACAGATGGATAAAAGGTATTACAAGAAATACACATGTAGAATCCGGTATTTCATTGACTACCTAATTCAAATGTTTCTTACTATTTGCTGCAAATTCTTTGGGCCAAAACTCCACATGATTTTCATATAATCTTGAAATGCAGGAAATCTAGTCACCAAATTCACTCATAAAGGAACCCTCTCCTTTTCTAAAGATTTAGTTCCATTAGTTATTTTTGTCCCCCAGAAAAATTGAACATTTTTGTAGTTTTTCACCTTTCCTTCACACTCCTCCTCTGCAGTGGCTCTCACTGTTGTACTGTCCTATAGGAAACAACTGCACTTCCTAGAATTACTAAGAATCAAAAACTCTAGAAAGGCTCTATCAATTCTGTGCTCTGTAACTCTCATTTAAGTCTTTTCTTAGCTGTTTAGGGGGAGCTGGTCATGACTACTGGGATTCCAGTCACATTTCTCAATTTTATGCAAATGCTTTTGTGGCTACCATCCAATCTGATGTGCCAATGAATCCTACTCTTGTATAAATTTCAAAATTATATTTACTTCATCTGCAACATGGAGGTAACATATGGGGTACCTCCCCAATTAATCATAAAACATGAATTCTCTCAGAGTTAATCTACTAATCAGCAACTAATGATCTGATTATCAGTGTACAAAGTGAACTGAAGAATGTACACTCAGAGTAATAGTAAACTGGTTATATAAGCCTAACAGGGTATGCCAATGAGTTCAGAGATAGGACCTGAAACCAGGAGAATGGCGTGGGATGCACTGGCTGGTAGTGTCTTATTAGGGGATAAGCAGTAGAGCAGGATTCACCTCATCAAATAATAAACCTGCACTGTCAATAATAGAGATAACTGTGCTGTGAAACAGGTGACAGTCACACGTGGGATCATATAGCATGACATTAAATCCAAGGATCAATGACTAAGAACATCTGAGGCTACGGCATCAAGAATATGTGGAACCCATGTTCAAATATTTTAAGAACTTCAAGATGGTAGCATCAGGGGATTAAATCAAATGTGGAGCTCTTGTGGGCATGGATCCCTGAACAACTGCACAGAGCACCTGCCCACAGAGTTGGCCCTGTATAAGTCATGGAAGCCACACTTTGGGGGTTTCATATTCCCTGGACAATCCTTGTTTTCACTTTGACTTTCAACACTAATCTCCCAGTCAGGAGAAGGCATGCTGGCCAGTGGTTCTGAAACATTCTATCACCTTAGCGAGGTTCACTCATCTGTGTATAGTCCCAGTGAAGTTCACTGGAGTTAGAATCCTTGATCCAACAAATTCAAAGCAGAGAATGGAGGAACTCACCATTCTGAGGCCTCTATTATAAAAAGGTGTTCTGTATGGTGATATCTCTTCAGGAAACTCCCTAGTCTTTGAGGAGTCTCCTATTTGCACTTGTAGATCATATTACTCAGCAAAAGTGGAATGCTAGATTAGAGTACAATTTGAGTCCAAGGAAAGTGCTGGGACATCTTCCTCACACTTAAATGCAAAGGAACTGCAGAACAGGTTCTCTTCCATTGACTGCAGTTGCCTGCAGGAAAACATCTCAGCTTCTTCCCAAGGCCTCCCAAGGACCAAGGTGGTCTTAAGCTCAAGTTCGGCAGCATTTCTCTGAATGCATTCACATATATTTTTGCCTTCCTCCCTCTACTACCTCCCTCTACTTCCTCCCTCTTGCCCAAGCCTTGGCATCTATTGATACTATTTCCTAGAATTCTCAGTGGTGGGGAAGGAACCTCGGCCACAGAGACTGAATACCTCAGGGCAAATCTTGGATCACATCACTCTCTAATTGTAATTCAGTTACTCAGCATCTCTGAGCTTCTGTTTATTCATGTATATAATACAGACAAGGATAGTGCTAACATTATTGAGTCTTTGTTCAAAGGCCACTCTGTCAGATTATATTACCCCACACATTAGTCTTATATGCCTAGGAGTTACTAACATCAATTTCTCTAAAAGGGGAATGGGGGCTTTCTGAGAAATAAGACGGTTCTCTGAGGCAGTGATAAAGCAAGGATTAGAAACCATCAGTCAAACTTTAGCAACTCATTATTTTGTGCCTACAACAAGAGGTACTGTGTCCTATGAGATATGACTCAGAGTGGCTGGACTCAATGGAAATTCTCCAATATTAGCTATTGTTGTAATTAACTATCGTATTGTCCTCATCATCTCTATTGATTAATACCTTATTCATCTTTTAACACCCAATTTAACAAGCCTGGGAAATATGTACTGTTTAGAGACTGCCTCATGGTATGCATTTGTGAATAATTTACATTACTATGTTCTATTTAGAACAACACAAAGTGAACTTTAAAAATCCAAACAACTCTAAGTTCAGAGTGTATTTGACAGAATATTTAGTTAATAATATAGATTGATTTTAAAAAGTCATATAGACTAAAATGTGAAATACATGTATATATATACACACACACACACACATTTTCTGCAATATCACAAAATTTTATTAACTACAAAGACACACAGTGCTACTCAGAGGTGTATCACCAGGTGAGGTAGCTCACACCACATGGCAGTATAAAAAACAACCATGGATGAGGATGCCACTGTGTGAGAAAGGGCAATTAGACACTAATTAGAGGATAATATCCCTCCTACATTTTTAACCTAGAGTTTCTACCCACTGGATACTGATATTGAGATAAGGAGAAATAATTCTCATTTCCATAGAAACAGCATAGTCTGCTAATGAAATCAGAGCTCCAAATATAACCTGTTTTCAACTGTATTATTTCATAGCATCTCTGAAGTTAGTGGGAGTAAACAGGTTTACCAAGCCATAGTATCCCTTTGCATGCTTGAGAACTGGAAAAACTACAGCTTTTTCTTAGAAAGTACTCTAGTAAACTTGTACAGTTAATAAGCTTTAAAAGTCTCCATCCTGGGGCTGGAGAGATGGCTCAGCGGTTAAGAGCACTGACTGCTCTTGCAGAGGACCCAGGTTCGATTCCCAGCACCCACATGGCAATTATGAACCATCCTTAAGTCCAGTTCCAAGGGAATCCAAAGCCCTCTTCTGACCTCCGTGGCATTGCACAACACAGGCGCACTCATATACATGCAGGCAATACACTTGGACACATAAAATAATAAAAAATAAAATATTTTAAAAAGTCTCCATCCTATAATGTAGTTTCTTTTTATAGGCAAAAGAAGGACTTGAATAAGTTCTTACATGACATGGAAAAATATCAAGATTTGCTGAGAATAAACATGTTCTCTTCCCAAATCCTTGAAGTAAATGAAAATGGTTTCATAGACTGAATCACTAAAAGAAAAAAAAAAAAACCTATTTTTTATTGGACCAAAATCAAAAATTTCTATGAATTTCCAATATAAGTAGAATGTTAATACAGGCACCCTATGGTGCATGCCTACTACTGAACTTGGGAAACCTCATGACATAATTACTGGAGCACTGGAGAAGAATTAGATACAAGTCTGTCCACATCCCTTCCCCCTTTCCTTCCCTTCCTTCAATTCCCCAACACACACACACACACACAGCGTTTGTCTCTGTGTGCTGGGGGATAATTGTTTTAAATGTGTTCATAACAGGGACCTTTTGGGCAAAGGTGAACACATTTATCTAGTCAAATCCAAATGAAAGTCTACAGTAAGCACATGATGGTACATGCAAATTATTCTCAATTAATGTAGCCAAACCTGACAAATGTGAGTCAAACATCACACATCTCTAATAGTCTTGCTTCTAACTGAAGGGGAGAAACATCATTTACTTGTAGCTGCCAAATACTGTATTCTCGCTAATTTAATAAGCAGGCACCATTTTCTCTGCCTCTGAAAATTTATGTTGGTCTTTGGACAGGTTCGGCTGCCTTTTTAAATCTAGTGGTCTGTGACCATCTAGGGCTTTAGCCAAAGGGAAAATGACTCCATAAATCCTCAGAGGCTGTCTCACTTGAAATTATAGTTTGAAGGCTTCAAGAGTATATGAAAGGCCTTTGAACAAGAAAAAACAACACACACCAACACATATGTACTGGAAGTTATCCTACTTCACAACAAGAAGCATTTTTCAATTTTTCGAAGGCACATATACAATCAGATATTGACTCAGCACCTCTTGTAGGGACTTGCTTCTTAATTATGAGGAGGTTTTATCATGTTACATCTTGAAGTACATTACAATGCAAAGCAATTTTGAACAAAATGGATTATTTCTGCTCTTGATAGTCACAAAAGGCCTTTCATGATGTCATCAGTGGAAGGCAAACTGTGTTGTTTCTGATGAAGACATAACACTTGCCTTTAGGGTTCATGTTAGGCTTACTTAAATCAGCAATGGAGATATTTCAAAATCTCTTGAATTTAACAGACAGATAAAATGCATAGAGAGATTATAGATTAGCCATCTAGTCTAATACAACAAATTGAGGACAGGAAAATGAGTTTCCACAATTATGTTGTAAGCCTATCATGAAGTAAGGGGAAAGTTCCAGATATGTACATACCCCAAGATAACTATAAATTCTGTCCAAAAGAAAATAACTAATCTTACTTTAAATATTGTGGGTTTATTCTTTTGGAAGCCTGTTGAGTAGTTCTTGAATATGAACTCTGTATATAACATCATGTTATAATATCAAAAGTTTGAACATACCTTCTTAACTCAAGGTACAGGGTGACCTCTGTACAGGTACAGAGTTTTAAAAAAGAAAAATTTGCATATTGTCAACTAGGTACTGAGTCCTCCCACACTCCACAGTTCCCACCTATTCTGTCTTGGCATAGGCTCCACATACCTTATTTAGTTACTGATCTGCCGAGCTATCAAAGTGATCTAATTTGAGACTCCTGCTCTATAACTATAATATATTGGGTCTTTTACACTCTATGGTGATTTGAATGAAAATGTCTCCCATAGGCTCCAAGTATTTAGAAATTTGTGCCCAGCTGGTGGTGCAGTTTAGAGAGGTTTTAAGGGGTGTGGCCTTGCTGGAGGAAGCACATCACGGGGCAGGGGCTTTGAGAGTTCTTAAGACTTGCCTGTTCTTAAGCCTTGCCAGATTTCTAGGCTCTCTCTGTTTCCTGTGCCTGGTTGAATATGTGAGTGCTCTGCTTTCTGTTTTGGCCATTTCCTGCCACCACGCCTCCCCACCAAGATGGACTCTAATCCCTCTGGAATCTTAAGCCAAATAAACTCTTTTTTCCATAAGTTGCTTTAGTCAGTGATTCCATCACAGCAACAGAAAAATAACTAATATAAATGCCATGGGTAAAATGTAGTTGTCAAAAGAGACTATACTTCACAATTTTAAAAAAGCATTGGAATTCATTACTATACAAATACAATTGATAGAATTCCTTCCTTAAGTCAACTGTTTAGCATCATTTTCAAAACACACCCACAGGGCACTGTCTCTGGGATGAGCTACTTCTTGTGTCAACATCACTACAGTGTACCCATTTAGTGAAGCCTTATTATTGATGGTGTTGGTGAATTACATTGACATTAACACTTGTATGGGTAGACTAAGTAAAGCAGGTTGCCCTCCTGTGTGGCTGAGTCACTTCTAAACTATTGAAGGCCCGAAGAGAATAAAAATTCAGATTTAAAAGAACAATTTTCTTCTTTGTGTCTTCAGCACCTTTTAGACTCAGAATGAAAATGTTCTTTTGGGATCTCAATGCCTCAAGGCTTTAAGGCTGGAACTGATGCTAGCAGCTACCTTCATTTAGAGTGCTTCAGTCTCACGACTCTCCCAGGTCTTAGCTTTCCATATCCAAAACTGGGGAGTTCTTGGCCTCCATAATCATGTAAAGCAATTTTCACATCTATCTGTCATCTATCATCTATCATTCATCTATCATCTATCTATCTATCTATCTATCTATCTATCTATCTATCTATCTATCTATTTATCTATCTATCTATCTATCTTTCATGTATCTATCAATCACCTATCACCTATCTACCATCTACCTATAATCTACTATTTATGTATCATCTATCTATCATCTATTGATCATTCATCTATCACCTATCATTTACCTATCTATAATCTATCTCTATTTATCATCTATGTATCTTCTATCTGATCTATCATCTATCTACTCTATCTGTCTATCTATCTATCTATCTATCTATCTATCTATCTATCTATCTATCATCTATCACCTATCTATCCCATCTATGTATCTGTCTATGTATCTACCTACCTACCTACTTACCAACCTACCTACCTACCAACCATCCATTCATTTTTAGCACACACACAGACACACAAACACATGTGGGAACACATATACAAACCCACTTCTGATTCTGTTTCTTTAGAGAACTATGATCAATTCATGAATAATAACATGATCAGGATTCATAGGTCAATCAGTTGGCAAAATCAGAGTTTAAAAAGACCCTCAAATTTAGAAACAAAATAAGTCTTCTAAATATTACTTAAAATTATGTGCAGTTTATAAGATATGCAATCTCCAGGGTAGATTAATAGATATATTAATCTATACATATTCATATATATATATATATATTTCCCCTTATTTCACACAAAGAACATAGAACTAATAGGGCAAGACTCAAAAGTAGGAAATCATTGTAGCCTTGAGTAAGAGTGCAGAGAACATTACAAGCATTGTTAAGAACACAAAATACAGGGCTACATCTGAAAAACCTATCATTGGAGGAAAGAAAGGGAGGATGAAGGTGTTACTAAGGGAGAAATGGGTAAAATGGGGGTATTTATATTGTCAGGGTAGGGAGGGTCATACAAGGAACTATGGGGATAAAGGGAAAGAAGATGCTAAAGAGAGGTGGGACCATAGGAAACTGGTATTATCAAGGGAGAAATGGGGGGAAATAGGGATACTTAAATGGGGAGGGGTAGACAGACAGATACACACACACACAGAAAGAGAGAGAGAGAAATAATTTAGCTAGTATAAAAAAACAAGAATCATATTAGTGTAAAAACCTACTGACAAATTACACATACAATATCTCTACATGAGTCCATGTGTATAGCTGAAGGCTACATAACAAGAAACAGTGCTAGGCAGGAGAAACTTTCCTTTGAGTTGTTGGCCAGGGCAGTCCAAGAGACTCCCAAAATTACAAAAGTTATTACCACAGTCCTTGGTTGCCTCCCAGAACTTGAAGGTAAGATCAAGTTACTGAAGACAGGACATACTTTGAACACAAGATTTGGAGCAACAGAGCTGGAACTGACCTGCAAGCCACCTCCCCTGAAGGCTAGCTCTCATAGCTTTGGGGAGCACTATGCAAGCTGCTAAGAGAGAACATCAATTGATGTACAACCCCAGCTTCAAGGCCTAAAAACCACATCAATGAGCAGCACAGCAAATGATGCTGGTGCAGTTGTGGCACTTTTATCTTGGGGGTAATCAACAGCTACCTAATTGGACTTAAAGCCCAATCAATGGGAGGAAACTCATGTGTGGTGCTGTAAACAAAGCAAAATATACATGCCTGGAGAGGTCATAGATCTTAGAGAAAACCCCAAGGCTGTTCCTATTCCTTGACAAATGTAATTTCTTTCTATGTGCAAAATATGAATCCTTATATTGACAGACAAATATCACAGTTACCACTCATCAAAAAAGCTTCTTTTGCAACAGAGACTATTACAGAGTTCCACAACTGGTCATACACAGAGATTGTCTATGAACTGCCCAAGCCTAACTGGCACATCTACAATGCAACCTCTACACCTAAGACTCATGGAACACAGAACAAGTGTGAAAGAGGACACTAATAAATCTCTCAATTCTCATCATTGAAGCTCCCTCATACAACAGAGGGCTAGGAACACAAAAGGTCTCAGAAAGCCAAAGCATAGAGAGTAAGAGTCTGCAGAGTGTAGGTCCTTGGACAGGATTCATATATTAAATTCCACCCACCCAGGGCTCAGGGTCCTTTGCGGAAGAGGGGATGGAAAGATTGAAAGAGCCAGGGAGGAGGTGCATGACCATATAAAAATAAAGTCCTACAAATTGTTGGGACCTTGCTCATATGAACGTACAGCAATGGTGTCAACATGCATAAGATCCATGCAAACTCAAGGAGACAAAACCCCAGCACAGAACAGTGGAAATGGGCATCAGTACCCAATCTAAATCAAATAATTGGCAGCTGATTACTTCTGGGTGAGGGAGAGCTGATCTTCTTAAAGGGAGGGACTCCAGATATAGTAGATGAACTTGCATTGAGGGATGCCTGGGACACTAACCTGACACAATAGGCCTTAACAGAAATGACAGAATGTATGGATTCCAGTGGGGGCTATGGGAGGGTGGCAATAAGGACGAGGGTAGAGAGATAATTAAGGTTGATTAAAATACAATAATTTTTTTTCAAAGGAAGGGTGAATGAATATACAAGTCACCATCAACAACGTGACATGTAACAAAAGTTTCTGAATTAGGAAAATATCAGGCAAAAAAAGGAAGATGATTCCTTTTACACTTGTTTTGGGGGACTCTACTGAGCAAGGCATAGAGGGAAAGTGACATTTAAGCTGAGTATTAATTAGCATGATTTCCCAGGACAGCAAGGCTGGGAAAACCTTCAAATCAGAACAAAACAAAACAAAAACATACACACAAAGAGGGGGAAAGAAAACTGCAAACTCAGTTTGAGAAATGCCAACCAACTAGTTGGTTGCATTTAAAATGTAGGTCCTGGAGGTCGAGCAGAAATGAAATAGAACTCAGTTTAGATTGAAAGGTGAGAGACAGAAAGTAAAGGACTAGATGTTTCTGACTCATAGATGGATATTTTTTCTGAATATTTGTACTGGCTTCTATGACATAATTTATGCACATGTTGGTTAGCCCTTTAATCCTAATAACAATTCTCCAAAGAAAGCTAACCCTATCTAATGTTTTTAAAAGACTAAGCTTAGATGTAAAAAGACGTATTCTATTAAAGCGGTCTGCTGCATTCAGTGCTCCTGCATGGCCCACCAACAAAAGATCCAATTGTTGGGTGTTTCAAATTTGAGTTACCTGACAAATGCAGTCTATAAATTCTTCCTTTTCACTCTCCTGAACTCAGACAGCTGAAGCATCATTCCACAAGCTGTGTCAAGTATAGGGGTTGGGAAGGGGCATAAAGGGAAAAGAGAAAGTGGAAGGAAGAGGGAAGAAAGGCAGGCACTGGCAACTGGGTGAGGTCAGATACAATTAAAACAGGAGCACCGAACAGCGATTGGGAGCACTTTCTTTTCCAACATAATGCTTTATTTTTTAAATTTAGAAAGCTCTAAATTTTATAGTTTAAAATCAGCTATCAAATGTTTACACTGGAATAAACAGTTGCGTCTGTAAGTGTAAAACAATAAAATAGCTGATTGCTTGATTGCTTGATGGAGTTGCCTTGACTGCTCAGTGAAAACACCAGGTTGGACCTGAGGGCTTCCCTCAAACTCAAATGGGGTTTGTGCCAAGGAGGTGGAGACAGCAGGGCAGCTGATGTACCTGGGTCAGCCAGCTTGGGGAGCTGGCCGTTGGATACTTGGGCTGCCTATCACTAGAATGCACATCTCCTTGCCACCTCAGGGAGCTGAGGGACAGGAGCCACAGCAGACTTTCTCTGTACTTCCATGGGGCCCAGTCATCTTCAGCTTCAGGTCAGACACTCACTTGAAGAGCACATCTGCTTTCTCCGTTATTCTACCCAGGATGGTTTTAAAGTCACGTGGCTTCACTGCTGTGGCTCCACTTCCATTCAAATGTGTGGCTGTAGGTTCTATCGTTCTTTCTAGACAACTTTCTCTTGCCTCATCCTCTACTTCCTATCTTTTAAAATCTTGGATTGTATAGCATTTGTTCATAGCTTAGATATCTTTAGATGATAGAAATTTAAATGTCTGTCCCCTTTTCTCCTGCAGATTTTCCATCTGCTTGTCAAAGAAGTTGTTTTTATGAACTTTAACTGGCCCCCTAAACATTTTCATTAATGTGCAATCTAATCAAATAAAATAATAAAACACACTCCAAACTGGGAAACTTAAGAAACTATAGATAATCATGGTTTGCGGTCTTAAGGTAAAAACCCTTGACCAGCTCCTTGATGAGCAATTTGTGGGATCTGAACCCTAGTCCACATGACCACTGTGAAGCAGAGCCCTGCTCAGGGAAGGCCACCAGGTCAGCTCCCAGGGTTCACTTCAGCTTCTACTGAGCCCCAATGTGGCAAGCACAGAATGTTTTTTTTTCCTGATACCAGTTCTTCTTTGCAACATCCAGTCATCTAGATCATGTCCACTTCCCATCCTAGGCCACATAAAGAATGTGGTTACAGGTGAGGTTTTCCACCCACTTCCCTTTTAGAAGAGATGTTTGGGTTTTCAAAGAACAGATAAGCTACGTGAAGCAGTGAAATTTTCTAAAATATTTTTTAAAGCTTCAGTGAATTCAAAAAGAGGAAGATTTACATAAAATATTTCTTAATGTCATCTCTAAAAGAGAGAGATACATACTTGGATTAGAAAGAAGTAAAAAAAAATCACTATACAAGAAGAAATTTAGAGCTTTACTTAGAATTTTGAATTCTTGTACTGGTTTTGAATCAACACACGGATTTCAGGAAACTGGCCACAAGATAGTTCCCGATCAGCCACTGGTGAGCAGCCCAGCACTTATAGGACTCCTTGTACTGTTTTCCTTGACCGTGTACTGAAAATACACAGGAAAGCATGGGCTCCCATGCTTTCCTTTATAAGAAAAAAAAAAAAAAAAAAAAAAAAAAAAAGTTGAAGCTTTGTTAAGATGCCCCAAGTCTGTGGAGAGAGAAGATTTTCCTCTGATTTTGCTTCCCTCTTGGGAAAAATGTCAATAAAACTCAGAATTCACAAATGTTTCAAATGTTCTCAAAGAGGCCTGTAATCCCTTAGAGTCCTATCAATAAATCAGTGTGCAGAATCTGGTAAAGGTTTATTTATCTGACTGGAACTAAGGAATTTGTACTAAATCATTGCAATTTTTGAAATATTGGTTCTCAAATGAAATATCAAAACAGAAAGAGAAAAGAAAAAAAAATATCTTGGCCTGACATCTTAATGCAGCGTTACTATAAAAACAGAGAAAGTGAAAGTTACATTTCCAGAGATACTCAGCTCAAACCGAGCACAGTAAGAAAAGCCATTTAGGCTTACATACTCATCTTAGCAATTGGCTTGCAGTATACAGAGTCTAAGGACAGCATTGCTTGTTAAAGGTCTACAGAAGACTGATTTACATGTTGAAAAATCCAGCATAGTTCAATTATATAAAACAGTAATTACTGATTAACTACACTGTCTTTCCCCAAGTATTTAGATATTTCTTAAAATTAACATGAAAAAATTTAAGCAACTGAGTTTTCCTAGAGTGAAAATTAAACAAGATCAATCTACAGACAGGCATTTTTAGTGTTGGCTACATTCTGTGCTTTTAGACTAGAGAGTCCAGTAGTTACAGCTGACATTTAGAACATGCACCAGGTTGCAATTAAAAAAAAATATATAGATGCAGGGTATGTCAGTAATGAGAAGTCTAAAATTACCACTGAAATTCAGTTTTCAAAGAATGCATATTGTTTCCTCTACTCTCTCCACTGTCTCTGTGCATCACGTTCAGCATCCAGAATGCCACTGATGGGGATAAATTTTTCTGGAAAATTTCCTTTAAATGGAATCAAAAGTTAAAAGACTTTCATTGAAAGCCCTGAAGCACAAAGGATTCCAATATTACCTTCAACAATTTACAATGAGCTTTAATTTACCCATTTAGAAAACCTGATTTCCATAGGAAAGGTGCAGGAGTCATAAATCTTGTCTTACTAGGCAGTCTAAGAGAGGAAAAACAAAACAAAAATCTCACCAACAATTTGAACATTAACTCTTTCATGCCACTGATAGCCAAGCTGTTAATTCTTTTTTGAGGGCATTAATTACTACCTTAATAGATAAAAGCATTACAACATTTAATCTATGGTTAGTTAGGAGGAAAAAGTTTTAGGAGACGGGTGTGTTGTGTGTGTGTGTGTGTTTTCCTTGAATTATAGGGTTTAACCCTTACTTTTCTATTTGCAAGTCTGTTTGAATTATGCTATCTTCTATAAACTACATACATTAAGGCATGTAGCTCCTTCGGGTCAAAGACAACCATATGGAAATAAATACATAAAAATCCCAAAGTGTATCAATGACTAAGATGTTAGTTTTTAATTCTCCCCTATTAAATGAATATAACAGATGACTCTAAACATCTGCCAATCAACTATTTGAGATGATTAATTCAAGGATTGTACATTTTTTTATAGTTCTGCCATGTTTTCTAGCACTGTTGTTACTTTTTCTCTGCCAATCAACTATTTGAGATGATTAATTCATTTATTGTACATTTTTTTTATAGTTCTGCCATGTTTTCTAGCACTGTTGTTACTTTTTCCTCTTTGTTCCTAATAATTCATAAGTTCCTTGAGGCTGAGGACTCCATCGTACCGATACTAGTCTCCCTGTAAAATTGAGTCTATGTTGAATGTATCAGGGACACTTCTAGAACACACAGTGATGCTGGCATGTCACCTGGCAGTTTTCAGCAGCTCAGACATACTGATTAACCTCCATGCTGGGGTAAAAGCTACTCTAATAAAAGATCTAGCCATGAAGAGGGTCCCACTTATTTATGTCTTCAGCCTTGAAATGTTCCCCAAACTCCCAAGCAGTACTTTCTTGTCTAGGAATACTGTTAGTTCATTGCTTATATAGCTTAGAACAGCCCTACAAGAATCTTATTTATAATAATAGTCATAGCTATGAAAAATGAAATCAACTCCAGACACAAAACTTCAAGACAAAACAACAGAGTATAAAAAAGGAAACCAACTCTCAAGTTACTTAATTACAATTATGAAATAACCTATACTCCTGTAGTCATTAGCTGCCTGTCAGAGCACCAGGCTGGAGACCCCAGTGTACCCCCAGAAAAGTGTCACTCCTTCCTGACGCACCTCTTTAACTCTCAGATCACAGGCTACCAGCTGACATCATGTCTTAGAAAGGAAAGAGGGACTGTATTTTAGATGAACATGAAATAACATGTCTGAGAACGGAGACAGAGTTCTTTGTCTTACAACTGGTATGGTGATTAACCTGAAAGAGGCACCAAACACTTTGAACTATTCTGCAAAAGCATTAATCTTCCTGAATTATCTTGTGAGGACACTGCAGTATGAATTAAAGATACCCAAAATGGCTGGTAATCTCTGCATAGAGCCTGGTGAGCTCTCTTATGAATATTTTCATAAAAGAATCTGTGTTAAAAGTGTTTGTCTTTCTGAGCTCTGAAAAAAAGGTTAATATTTCAATTTCTCACTTTGTTTCTGGGGTAAAATAGCCAATACACCATTAACAGGACTATAAAGAAACCACAGGTGAATAGGAATTGATATGCATTTGGGGCCATCAAAGGCCTGAGAACAGTTATGTCAGTTGAGAATGGCCTGGCAATAAGTAGGAAATTGCTTTTGAATATTGCAAATTTTAGATAAATGATAGGATTTCCTGGAAGAAATACATTGTCTATTATTTTCAAAAAGCTACAAACCCTATTTATAAAAACTCACTTAAATTATAGATCTGCATACTGCTGGAATTACTCAACTTCATTTCTTAGAGACATCATCAGCAATACCTTATTCAACGCCTGTCCAAGTCCCTTTTAGTGATACAGGACTGTCAGCATTTGTGCTCATCTCATATTTTAACATGTTTTTCAATTCTAAGACCAAAAAGTATAAAGTCTTGTTATCATAGATTATTTCATTTTCTGAAATGATTTTAATAACATCACACAATCTAATTTATTATTAGGAGATAACATAATGTTTACAACATAATGTCTCAATTACCCTGTTATGCCCTTACATTTTAAGCATACATATGCACATAAAGACTGCAAAACAGTACTCTAAATTTCACCATTTGTATTCCAATGGTGAGTTCTACAACTTAGCAGTTTGAATGACAACATTCTTTTTCCTTGTGAACAATAGATCACCCCTTTAAAAATTACATTTGAAGTAAGGAAGAAAGAATTGAACATTGACCACCTATTATGTGGACTATCTGAAAAAGACAATATTTAGAAAAATTCTTCGAGGGGGAAAGAAAATTTAGGGTTCTTATTAATATTTTATAGAACTTACATATTTAAATTTTGTACCAGAATGAGGGCAATATACTACTGTAGTAGTTAAATTGAGGGCAGAATGTAAGAAATGAAGTGGAAAAGGCCTCTGTGATGTTAGAAGTAAGTGAAACATTTCAGGACCATCATGTGAAATATTATAAATTATCCTAATGAGTATTAAACATGACCTTAATAATGTTTGTCACAAATTTCAGACTACCTGTCACATGAACATGAAATCATGCTAGAGCTAGGACCAGTTCTATTTTCCTGGGAATCCTAAGTCCTCTGAGTCTAAATAATTCACACATACTACCTAAGAGTGCATTTATTCTTTAATAAGAAGGCAGAAGTCAGGACTTACTGCCTCACAGGAGTTTTCAGTAGGCCTATTAGTAGGACTAAATGAGATGGACAGTGTTAGCTATCCTGTGAGTTCTTAGTAAATGAAGTATTTTTAAAATCAGGAGAAAAAAAATAGTGTAGAGTGTATGAGTGAAGAAGGTGACAACCTGATATTTTATGGATGATCCTCAGTGGTTGACTATTGTCTCTGTATGTGCAAGTAACGCATTGTTTCCAACCATGGATAAAGAAAACACTAAAGAGCCTATCTTACATCTCATTCAAACTGTTGATAGCAGTAGGCAGAGAAATCACAACCTGCTTCTACTGATGACTCTCTGATCACATGGATGAGGCCCACGAGGGGCACTGGGTGAGGAAGCTCAGAGACAGTGAAGGGAACATAGTTTTATTTCAGTTATGAAGGACAGCTCTGCTTTGGAACTGCAGGCTAGACAACCAAAAAGAGATCAGACAAATCCTACAGAAACATCTAGGAAACAGGCCAGTGAAACAGGATTCTGAGCAAAATCCTAGTCTGTACATACTTAGTAACACTTCAAGCATTCACAGAACCTAGTGGACAATGTATACTTAACCAGTATTAAATAGTTAGAAACTATTTTAATTGCTGCTTCTATGAATTGAAAAGGAAAAATCTCATAATACCCTTTCCATCAGCTATGATTTTCTATCTATAATTATGAAATTACCAAAACCAACAGCAATGTCATGATATTTTTAAATAAAGAATTCAAAAGTTCCATTCAAGCTAAATCATGATAGCTTAACTTAGCTCAAGATAAGTTAAATGATATGACTGGTATTGGGGAAACAGCTGATTTTGAAAGAATATACATCAATCACACTTGGTACCTTTGAAAGCAGCAACTCAAATTATTTCTTAACAAAAGGTTAAAATTTCATCTGCATTCCTAATATATTCTCAGACGACTTGAACACAAAAGACCAGATGATCTTATATGAAAAAAAGATAAAAAGGGAATGTAGGGGAAAAGGAATATAAAATACTGACTATAGACCAGAGAAAAAGCAATGAAACCATGGGATAAATGTGACTAATGGAAGTCTCAGAATCAGGTTATAATCAAGTGACATAAAAAAATGAGTCTTTTAAATGAGACAAGAGGGCAAAAAAATAAGATCTACTGGTCACCAAATTAGACTTCATTGTCAATAAATCTGTAGTCATGGCAATTAAATCAGTTCCTTCTATTATTAAATCAAACATCATGGGAAAATTTTGATGGATACACCCTTTAAGTCTTCTGCCCTTCCACTAGCACACCAAAATAAAGACATAACCACTCCGAATCCCACTACTTCAGAAGAGTGAGATGAGGTCCACACAGGAGATCCTGTACCACACCTCCATGTAAAAACGGACAAAGAACAGTCATAATGATAATAAAAGTGAGATTAAGCTATACCTTTATCTATATGATGAGATTTGTGCATATATAAAAAGAACTTTAACACTCCTAATATACACTTGAATAATTGAATAAAGGGAGAGACATCTGCTAATTTAGTGAACTCCTTGCTTTTTGCTAAGTATCATTTGGTAATCGACTAATAGATCATGTTTTGCTTCACTCGATGCACATTTGAAAAGCAGACCAGCAAATTCACGACATATGCATCATTCAGAAAGTATCAATTAGGTTTAAAAAAAAAGTGAGTTCCCCAGAATGCCCTCAATCTAGCAGTGTTCACTCAACAACCAAAAATCTAATAAAACTAATCCATGCCCTCTCTATAAAGTGTCACTGCTTCTCTCATGCCACATTAAACATATTTTTAGAGTGTATCTGCTCCCTTTAGCTAATCTTGCAGTAAAATGATATTAAGTAATTAACAGCATGACAATGATAGAAACAGATGTCACCAGTTTAAAAAAAAATGGAGGCAAAGTGATGCAGAAGATGGAAAACTGGTCCAGATTCAGGAGACCTGGCTCTGTTCCGATAGATGTCACTCATTATGGCATTACCTGAGGCAAGTCGTTTAACCTGCTTATTCTTAAGTCTCCCCTTCTTCAACCATCTGCTTTCTCCTAGGAATGCTGTGATAATTAACAAGAGTGCCTATAAAAGTGGTTTAAGGTCACAAGAGAAAAACCACATAAATATGAGGTATTATTATTATGATTATAAGGAAGTATCAAGCAGATTTTTGTGTAAGTTATAATTATAAAGGAGAGTAATCCACCGTGGCAAAGTTAACACTGCAAAGTACAACTCATGTCATTTTTGACACTTATTTTAGGCAGTGATACTAGAGACACATAGAAGGGGAGTAACTTCAAGTGAGACACTGAACAGAGGCAAGAGATGTGAGTAGCTGCACTGGAAAGCATACAAGGCAGAGCCATTTATTAAAAGTAGGCTTGAACCAAAGTCGCTAAAAGATGAACTCTGATAGCTTATAATATAGCGCTATGGTTTAGCAGCCCTTGCGCAACATTAAAAGCAATTTGGGGCTTTACAGTCACAACCATTATCTCTATCACAGCACATATTTCTAAGGAAGGAATCTAAATCCTCCAAATACAAGTTTTAAGATAACTGTTAATAAGTTCTACATAGCATTTCTATAAAATGAACAAAACATTTAATAAAGCCATACTTCATTAGTTAAACCTCTTCTATTTCCAATTACCAATATTCTAATCGGCCTACAGTTTTATTTCTTAATTAAAGTTTCTCTGATCTATCAGAGTGTCATCAATTAAAATCAAATGTAAATTAATTGTGGCTCTGGATCCCTATCCCCATATACAATTTTCATCAGCAAATATCATACTCTTTGAGAGTCTCTGGATCGGTTACATTTATCTAAAGCTTGAAAAGTAATTTAACTCCAGGCAGATACGCAGGGTGTGCAGAGAGCCTTATAAATTCTTCTAATTTTAATGATGAAAATGATTATTTGTTGTAACTATTCCAAATACTGTCCTTGCTGTGATCAGTCCTTAGTGCAATCAGTCTTCAAAACAAACTTTCCTTAACAAGTCTGGGACAGAGGTCACTAGTATTTCTCAGAGTCCTGAACTTTGTCACGCAGGGTTTAAGATATTCAGTACTCTATAACAATATATAGTATTGTGCAATTAATTTTTCCCAAAGCAAACAAAGTGTACATAGGGGTGGTTGCGTCCACCGTGGAGCTCATCAGCAGGACTGACTGCCCCAGACATACAAGAAATGCAAGCCCTAGGGTAAATTGTCATTGACTTTTGAGAGTGGGAAACCCAGGTTTACCCACAATTCTTTTAAAAAATCTTTTATTATTTTTATTTTATGTATATGAGTGTATTGCCTGCATGTATGTGCGTGCACCAAGTGCTTGCAATGCCCCAAAGAGGTCAGAAGAGAGCATCAAACCTCCTGGAATTGAAGTTATGGATGGTTGTTGACTGTCATGTGGGTGGTGGGACTCAAACCCGGGTCCTCTGCAAGAGCAGCGAGTGGTCTTAACCAATGAGCAATCTCCCCAGCCCTATACCCACAATTCTGAATAATTCCAGGTGGTTTTATTGTGTTTATTGAATCTGTTTTTTTGTGATAAATATGCTTCCTTATTTTTTCTGTCATTAATATTTCTAAGGACTACATCTTACTCTATGATTGTATGTATTTATCTCCAAAGAATGTTCAAGATTAATTAGAACATTCTATATTGAGCAAATATCTTCAGATTTCCATTTTCTACCATTTATACCAAGCAAACAAAACAACCAGAGCACAACAATGAAGTTTGTTTTATAGATGAAACAGAATCATGTGGATGATGCCACCATTAAAATTTGGATTATGACAAGTGGCCTCTAGTCCAAATTTCCAATTTATTTGAGCTCCGATGTATAAGGGAACAGACTCTATAATACTACTCTCTACTGAAATGCCATATGACATGGCATCACAATTCAATCCATTGAAAGCATGAGAAAAATTCTGTAAGTCAATAATGTCTTAAAATGACAAAGACTCAACACTAAAACTTGTAAATTGAGATAAAAGGATGAAAAATGTAACTTTTAAGTTATCTTTTTTTCCAAAAAGGAATGCCATAATATTTGTAGCTATGTAATTTTATATTGTTAATATTCTATAATAAATTGAAACTGCCAAGCATTCATTATGAATGCATAAGAATTATAGGATCACATGTTCTAATTTTTTTCTATTGCTGTGATTAAAACACTGACCAAAACCAACCTTAGGTGAAAGACTTTATCTTACATATCCCAGGTCACAGCTCATTACTGAGAGCAGGAACCTGGAGGCAGGAACTCAGGCACAGACCATGAAGGAATATTATTGACTGCCTTGCTCCTTTGACTTGTGCTCAGCCTGATTTCTCATGAACCCAGGACCACCTACCAATGGATGGTACCACCCTTTGTGAGTTGGGCCCTCCCACATCACTTAGCAATCAAGAAAATACCCCACAAACATGGCTGCAGACAAATCAAATGGAGGAAATTCCTTTATTGAGGTTCCCTCTATCCAGACACATAAGTTGACAACTGTAGCTATCTAGCACACCACACATGTAGTTCACATTTCTCTTTTAAATATTTAGCAATAATACTGATAGTCCTTGTTTCCAACCTTAGTGTACTTTTATTTAACACTAATTTGTTGTCTAAACAGGATTTAAGCAATTTACCCAAGTTAACGTTCCAGTGAGTATGTAAATCTAGAAGCTGAAATGGAATTACAGCATGTAAAGGTCTTTCAAAGTTAGAAAGCTTGTCACTTCCCCCCCCCGCAAGAAGAAAATCATATAATTATTACATTCTTAAGCACTTATATAAGAATATAATTTCCAAGGGACTTTTATCTTATATGAAAGACAAAAGATATCTTATATCCTAAAGTTTTCCAAAATTGATTTATTATAAAAACAGAGTGAGTTCAATGACAGCCTATCAGACCCTATCTCAAAGTAAGAAGGGATAGAGCTCAATGGTAGAGCATATGCCTACATGAGTGAGGCTCCATGTTTAACGCCTAGTACTAGGTCAGTCAATGCTTCCTTTCTCTTCTGTACTGGAGATGGAGGCATCTAAATAGAAATTATCTTTCTCCAAGCCTAAAATCAAGATACGTAAACTGATTTTTAAAAATTGTTTGCTGGGGCTGAAGAGATGGCTTAGCAGTTAAGAACACTGGTTGTCCTTGCAGAAGACCCAGGTTCAAATCCCAGCACCCACATGGAAGCTAACAACTGTCTGTAACTCCAGTCCCAGGGTATCCGACAGCCTCTTCTGGCATTGCATGACAGCCTCTCTGCGGGCATTGCATGACATGGGTGCACTTACCAACAAGCAGGCAATACACGCAAACACATACAATAAAAATGATAAAATTAAAAAAAATGTTTGCTAACAATTATTAGTATTTTCATTTGCTGAGCATATGCTAACAACTTTGTTTAGATGCTTTCATCAAACATTATCAGTACTTTTTAAGATTATTCCCATTTCTTAAATAAAAACTAAATCATACAGTGGTGAAAAATTTGACTGAGGTCTTACAGGTAAGAGATGTTAGAGATAGGAACAAAAGCAAGGTCAGTCAATGCTTCCTTTCTCTTCTGTATAAGGAAACAGGAAGCCAAAAACCATGTGTCATGTATGCCTTAAAGACCTTATAAATTAGCTGAGGAGATAAAGTATGTGCCCAAGTGTTAACATGGTTTAAATATAAGTTTTACAATATCAAAGATATAAGAAGTTAAGACAAGCTACTTGTGTTACAGAAGACTAAAGGGAATTGCAGGCAGCCAATGCTGGTGGCTATGGGGGTGGGGACCTGAAGCAGTGACTAGAGAGAAAGGAACAGTTCAGAAGCAACTGGAGAGAGCTTTAGAAAGAACAGAACATGTTAAATTGGCTGAGGAGAATGATGGCATAAGCATACCAGAAAATTTGACCATAGTATACAATAGTGTATAATAGGATTACTGTCAGAATGCAATTTTCATTCAAGTATGGTAGGGCATGATGGTGTAATCTCAGCATTTGAGAGGCTGTGAAAGAAGGATTTTGAGTTCAAGGGCAGCCTGGGCTTTACAAAGAGAACCTGTCTCAAAACAACAAACAGGATGACATTTCCATTAGGTAGTATGGAAGTACAATAAATGTTCTAGTTTGCTTCTCTGTTGCTGCAATAAAGCACTGACAAAAAGCAACCTAGGGGAGGAACAGATTTATTTAGTTTAAACTTCCCACATCTCACCTCAGTCCATCACTGAGGGTAGCCAAAGCAGAGACTCAAGTCAGGAACCTGGAGGTAGGAACTGAAACAGGAACCATGGAAGAATGGTACCTACTGGCCTGCTGCCCCTGGCTTGCTCAGCTACCTTTCTTTTATAGTCCACCCCTACCTGCCCAGGTGTGGCACTGCCCACAAGGGGCTAGACCATCCTACTTCAATCAACAACCAATAAAATGCCCCACAGACATCCCCACAGGCCAATCTGAGAGAGGAAAATCTTCATTTAAGGTTCCCTCTTTCCAAGTATGTAAGGTTGATATTCAAGATTAACCAACAGAGGCAGTCAGAGATCTTTGAGTGGAGGTTATTGAACAAAGCAGGTGGTAATGAAATAAAACCAGTGACTATAAAACAGTTCAGAGTTTTAGAAAGGATTAAAAAAAGAGGGGCAAAAAACAACAACGAAGGCAAAAGAATATAAGACTTGAATATAGATTAAGAAAATATGAGCATTTTTCTAAGAGAAGACTACATACAAAATTAGAAATGTAAAAGAGAAATTTGAGAAAAGGCCCAGAGAATCAAGATGGAAGGCTATGATTAAAATTAAGATGAATAAATCACTGTTTCATACTGAGGAAAGGGGACATGGGAAGACTCAATAATCTCTTCTAGTTAAAAGTTAATGCCAATGTGGGGCTGGACAGATGGCTCAGCAGTTAAGACAGCAGAGAACCCAGGTTTGGTTATCAGCAGCTAACAACCATCCATAACTTCTGTTCCAGAGGACCTGAGGCCCTCTTCTGGCCTCACGGGCATTGTATGCATGTGGTGCACTTACATACATGCAGGCAATAAACTCATACACATAAAATAAAAATAAACAAAAAATGAATTTGAAAGTTACTGCCATTCTGCTGAGATGGTATTAGGGATAGAGCTGAATTCAGAAGACTTAAACTGAGCTGATCTAAATAGCAAATGAAAGATCAAGCCTTCTTAAACTAGGAAAACAGCATTTGTTTTCATCTTCTGTTTTGCCAAGATTTCAGGGAACCAAAGCATTTATATAAATATCTTAGTTATTTGATTTCAGATGATCTAAAAAATACAAAGTTTTCATTTATTTCACACATATTGAACATTCTCCAAAGATTGCTGCTTAGCTTCCTACTGCTACAAATGTAAACCCCTCATAAAAGTTTAAGCCTAGAAGAATATTTGTTTTATATTTTTAATTAAAAACTTACCCATCAGTCATTTCTAACTCACTTTATCATCAATATATTAATTGCATTTAGCCAAAAATAACATAACAATATTAGATTTCCCTTTAATGTGACATCACAACAAATGAGCTGCATTGATTCATTTTTTAAGTCACTAAATTATTGGCAAGTCCAATCCTTAGATACTAGGAATCTTTAGCTTTCAATGCCAATTAATGGTTATTGTGTTCATTATTAGATTATTTGACTACTCAATAAAATATTTATATTGTTAAGTTTCAGAAACATTAAGTGTAGCTCTGATTAACAGACAATGCAGCTGCCTGTGACTCACCGTTATAATTTATTATCATCAAATAATTTACAGAAGCACATTGGGAAGAACTTTATATGATATTCTGAATCAATATACCCAAAGCTCACCCATAATAAGGTTAGGTAAGCTTCTCTTCTCCCATTTTTCATTGAGAACTTCATCCGGCTATGGTACTTAAGTGATACTGGTTAACACATCATTCATGAACCTTCTTTCTAGGAGCAATGTTTACTGCCCTTAAATGATTGAGAACCCCAATTTTCTTAAACATCAACTTATGAAATTATTTCAGAGTGTTAGGCATCCATTTTATACATGTGTGCAATAAATAACACAATTATACTTCTCCTTGCATTCCCTGTATTACAATGAGGTTTTAAAAAATAACCATACAACAGTACTCTGTATGGGTAGTTGCAAATCAAGACCCTTAGGGGAACTTTGCCACTGCAATAGGAACATAGTTAGCCTGCTGGAGGACAGACGGTTCCATGAGCCCAGGTATCCTAGCAAAGGCTGTCTGCAACCATCCAACAACCATGGAATTTTCAGTACTGTAGGAGAGCACAGCCTAGACCAATAGACACCTGAGTAAACCAGCCCAGACTAGAACAGTCCAAACAACACATGGACTCACAGGCAATTAAATATACTATTTAAAGTCATTGAATTTAATAATTTGTTAACAGTTTTATAGGACTAGGTAATTGCCAGGTGCTTTTATTCTCAAATGCCTCTTTAATAAAAAGATTTCTATGAAAATGTTACATTATCTATCTTCTATTTTTCTATGTGTTCCTATTAATGCTCTAGCCACAGAGTTTCCAGTGGATTACAAAGCATTATTAAAGAGCTGAAGTGATAGGCTACTAAAAACATTACTTTTTGTTACCAAGGAGCTATCTTACAATAGCATGTTCTTACAAAATTTTTCTTAAGATTGCATTCCTGTATCAACATTGAATATTTTTAATGTTGCAATTACAATCCAAAAGAGCCATAACATCACATTCTCCAAGTACCAGTTCAATTATATTATTACTTGGCTTAATCTATTTCAAGCTACAGTCTGGGTAGCTTATAAATAACAGAAGTCATGTATTGGAATTCTAGAGATTGAGAAGTCTAGTACCAAGGTGCTGGCAGGTCTACTGTGATGTGGGCCAGCTTTCTAGTTCCTAGCATCATCTCTTTGTGCCCTCGTGGTGAGGGAAGCAGGGAGTCACTCTGAGGTCTCTTTCAGAAGGTCATTCATCTCAGAATTCATGGGGACTTTGTCTTCCTGATTTCATCACTCCCAAAGTCCCTGTCTCTGTCTAGCCTCATGTGGGGATTATGAGTTCAACATGTAAATTTTGAAGGGATATGTACATTTGGTCCATTGTCTTGAGCCATCTATAATTATTCATTCTTGCAGTATCACAAAAATGAAAACACTATTCTTTAGTTTGAAAAGGAGTACGCATATCAGCCTAAAATCTCACTTTGTCTCATTTTTAAATTTTCTTTACATCACTAGTACTCATGTGGAGATTATCCTATTGTCTTTCCACATTTGGAAGTGGAAAGAAAACCATCTAAAATGTATTACTAGAATTACCTACCCCCTTCCCAGTGATCAGGGTCACTTTGGATTTCAGATGACATATATCTTTTCTATTTATATATAGATGCCATCACTGATTAATATATCTAAAATTAATATTCAGTATCAAAATAAATGATAAATGTGTTTATATTTTTCATTCTTCTTATAATTGTACAACTAACTTCAAAATACTCAATATTCAATTGATATTCAATTGATTATTCAGAAATTGTTAGTCTATCTTTGGATGTGATACTACATTAAGAGTTGAGAGGGCTGGTGGTCCAAAAGGAACAGGTTATAAACTGAGAAAATGTTGGAACTGCTGTAAGACCTGGTTTGTTCCAGACAGAAATGAGAAAATACTTTCACAGATAGAGCAGGCATGCTGTTAAGAGATTCTGTAGGGCTCGGCATGGGATAACAGTGCATGAGGACTTCTGACTGAGCAGTTCCTCAGCAGTTTCATTAACATAATTGGAATGAGACTTAATTAGCAGTACTCTGGTTCAATTCTTAATGTTGAAGGGTGTTCTATTTTCCTTGGAGAATGATTTCACCTAGAGATCTTTTTTCTTTCTTTTTTTTCAACAAGGAGTTATTGATAAACAGTAAGAGTGTGAATAAGCCAATGACTGGCTGTGTCTACATTAAGGATTCTAAGATAAACTGCCATTGTCCATGATTCAATGACCAAAGGTACTAGAGTAGTCATTTCTTTTAATAACCAGCCAGACAATGGTCAGTCCCAGTTCTAACAGTCCCCTGATTTCTAGGAGCTTATTTTCAGCACTCCTTGCCTGTGTAACAAATGCAGGTGCCTTACGCTAATGACCAAGGCCAAAGGTGCAAAATATGGCTCACCTTTATGGCCTTGTACAATGTATACAGAGCCTTTGGATTTTGAACCTCACCCAAGTGACATGAGGATAAGTCAAGATTGGCATTTCCTTGGCACAGAATTGCATCCTGAGCACACTGAACCCTGCCTCTCCCATGGCCTCCATTCCTGCCCATCCTGCAATTCTCCATGCTCAGCCTCCTTTTGATTTTATGAGCCCTTGTGTTTTTCTGGCAATTTTATTCTTGTTTGAGGTAAAGTTAGTTTCATTGTTTGGAATCAAGGAACTGTAACTGTTATAATTACCATGTCAAAACATATGACTGCTACATGTCAAAAGGATGGGTTGAGGGGAACTGTTTCCATACCAACTACTAAGTTAAACAATACATTTAATAAAATAATCAACATTTGTTTCTTTTTTCTTTATACCCCAAATCATCACTGGAAGACAGAAAACTCTTTGGTTTCAGGATTTCTAGCTCACAGACATACAGGGAGCAATTCCACTCAGCCTTTCTTCTTTCCATATTTTTCTACTTACTACTCAGAGAAAATCTACTACTGTTATCCTGACTGCATTATTTATAGGCTTTCCCAGATGTACACACAAATACACAGACACACACATTTACACTTGCTATTGTTTCTTCTGTTTCAATTTACTCCATTCTCTTCATTGAAAATCCTGCTCCGTATTCAGTTTCTGGGAAGTCGTCTGTTACTAACCTCACTGACAGATGATTCCTTTATGTTACTGTGAACCCAATTCAGCACTTATATATATCATTTGCATTGCATTTTCACTTATTTTAGTTTGTGAATAGCTTCAGATTTGTGAATGTTATAACTTTTTACATTAAAATTTAAATCTCCCCAAAAATGTTATAACTTTTTACATTAAATTTAAATTTAGATCTCCTCCAAAAATGGAGAAAAGTATTTTTATTGAATTTTTGTGATTATCATACAATATAATTTGAGGGTGTTTAGAGTGCCACCATCCACACTTCCTCTTACTTCCTCTTGCCCACTGTAATTTATTCTATTATATATAATAATGTCTATAGAATCTAAGTTATGTTGTGGGTTCATTCACTGGAGCTTAGTTAACTTACTAAATGACAAATCCTTGAAAGGACTGACTCTCCCACGTCCAGCAGCAATCAGTTTCCAATAACTCCTTAGGTAGGGTTGGGGTTCCATAGCCACTTCCCCATGTTTATGTTGGACTTCTGTCTGGTTTGAGCTTCCATGGGATTTGTGCATGCTGCCAACACTGCTGTGAACTCATATGAGTAACTACCCAGCTGTCTGGAAAACTTTATTTCCTCGTAGTCATCCACCACCACTGGCTCTTATAATCTTTGTGTACCTTCTTCTGCACTGATCCCTAAGCCTTGGGAGGCAGAAGTTGATATAGTGTTATATTCATTGGTAAGTGCTGTGTAGCCTCTTGTTCTCTGCACATTGGCCAGTTGTGGGTCTGTTAATCATCATCTGCTGCATAAGGAAGCTTCTCTGGTGAGAGTTGAGAGATACATTAATCTATGGGCATAACAATAAGTCATTAGGAGTCAGTTAATATTATAGCTATTTAGTAGAAAACAAATATTAGACTCTCTTCTATGTCCTATCACCTGTCTAGCCTCATGTTATAGGTCTGATATCAGCGTTAGATAAGGGTTCCATCTTATATAACAGACCTTAAATCAATTAGAAAGTGGTAGGTTACTTCCATAATATTCATTCACTATTATACTGGTGGGAGCGAGGTCAGTTGTTATAGTTCACAGTTGTTAGGATTCACAGCTGGTCAAAGTTGTTGATAAATTCTTTTTCTTCTGGCAGTATGTGTAGTACCTTCCAGCACTATGAACCCTAACCAGTGTAGATGAGGCTTTTGAATCAGCACCAGCTTGATTTCTCCTTCTTTATTCTATAGCTCACATATGTCGTGTCTTTGGCAATAAGGATTACTGTCAAGTTCTAGTGGGTAACCAAGAGCAGGAGCAATGACCACTAGTCTTTGAGGGTCTATGGGACACTCTGGTCAACAGCTTCAAAAGTCTTTTTTTTTTTTTTAACCCAATATTTCTATCAAAGAATTCTGTAAACAATGGAAGTGATGCCATTTAATAGCTGTTTCCACAAAGATTTTCAGAAGATATTATTATTGTTATTATTATTATTTTATGTGTATGAGCATATTGCCTACATGCATCCATGCCATGCAATGCCCACAGAGGTCAGATGAAGGCATTGGAGTCCCTGCAACTGGAGTTACAAACATATTTTAGCTGTGATATGGGTGCTGGGACTTGAACCAGGGTCCTCTGCAAGAGTAGTCAGTGCTCTTAGCTGCTAAGCAATATCTCCAGCCCCTCAGAAAATATTTAAAAGACAGCCAATCTTGTCAAACAGGTGACTTTAATAACTC
>NW_008349068.1:2189616-2217377 GCF_000622305.1 Nannospalax galili | reverse complement strand
TATATGCATGTCTATGTAAGTGTATGCTATGTACATTCAGATGTCTGTGGAGGTCAGAATTGGGCTGCAGTTAAAGGTGGTTGAAGACATGGGCAATATATATATATATATATATATATATATATATGTTTCTCACTTTCCTATTCTAATTTTAAAATATTTATTTATGCATGTCTATGTAAGTGTATGCTATGTACATTCAGATGTCTGTGGAGGTCAGAATTGGGCTGCAGTTAAAGGTGGTTGTTAAGACATGGGTACTGGGAACCCAACTCAGGTCCTCAGGAACAGAAATAAGTACTCTTAACCTCTGAGCCGTCTCTCCAGCTCCTAACATTTTCATTATTTTCCATTCTAATGTTTAAAATAGAAAAGAAACTGTTCCTGGTGGCACAAATCTGTAATTCTAACTACTTGGGAGGCTTGAGAAGAAAGATTGAAGGCCTGTCTGGACTACAGAGTGAATTAAAAGTCTGCCCGTGTTAACTTAAGGACACCATGTCTCCAACCCCCCCCCCCCCCCCCCAAAAAGAACAAGAACAAGAACAACATCAACAACAAAAGCCAGACCAGTCCAAAGAAAGTATGGATCGGGAACAGAGCTTAGTGATAGAGTGTCAACCTTGCATGCATGAGACTCTAGGTTCAACCCCTTATAACACACACACACACACACACACACACACACACACACACACAGTAAATACAAATAAATATAACATGTAAATTTAACGCTTCCTGTTTGAGAATATAGTTTTACACAGATGCAGACCCAAACAAGTTGGAAGAAACTATCAGCATTATTAGAAATGTCTCATTGACAGTTTCATGGAACCCTTAGCCTATGACTCAAAGAATGCAGTATTTATTCCCAGGGAAAGCCAGGATGGTGTATCTTCGGTTAGTGCTGGTAGCCTTTATTCCCTGGGAATTCTTTGAAGATTAATGTTGAACAGCACAGTTTTTTGTTGCATAGTAGAGCCACACACTTTCTGTCCTTTCATTGTTGGGAGATAGGATACAGAAACTCAGATGGCTTAAGTATGTGCATCACTATCACTGGCCTTTGCACTTGCTGGTACAACTTTTATAGAACACCCCTGGGCTTCATGAGCCTTTACTGCATTATCATGCATCAGCTACTATACCACTAAGGTAAATAATACATTTATAAAATGTCTGCAGTGTGCCAAAAGTTCTAGATTATAATCATCTTAAATCCAGATCATTCAATCAGACTTGCAATTTTAGGTATTTCAATCTCTGAAATTGTGTTTATCATTCTGTGGTACAAAATTACCTTGAATATAAAAATTAGCAATAAATATGTATCCTCCACAACTATTTGTGTCCTGAAAATAGGCTTCTTCCTTTTTTTGCAAAGTCAGTGTTCTAGTTTGTTTCTCCATTGCTATGACAAAACATTCTGACCACTACTAACATGGGGAGGAAAGGGTTTATTTGGCTTATATCTCCCAGGTCACAGGTCATCAGGGAGCCCAAGGGCAGGAGCCTGGAGGCAGGAGTTGGAGCACAGGCCATGGAAGAACACTGCTTACTGGCTTGCTCCCCTGCCCCCCCACCCCCCCAGCTCAGCCTGTTTTCTTATGCAACACAGGCTAATCTGCCTTGGGGGTGGCACCACCCACAGTGGGCTGGGCCCTCCCACATCACTCAACAATCAAGAAGATGCCCCACAGACATGGCCATAGGCCAGTCCTATGGAGGCAATTCTCCAATTGAGGCTCCCTAAGCCCAGGTGTGTCAAGTTGACACTAAAGCTATCCAGCACAATCAGTATCAACGATGTATAACATTTTAGAAATCTCATACATAAATAATCAGTTAAAATGGGAATTAATATTACAAAATATTAATTCCCTAATCCTGGTGTTTCTCAACCATTTGTCACTTTCTTTAACCCTAAAGAGCATTTTAAGATATTTTTTCTTAATTTCCACCTTTGTATGAAATTTTAATAAGCTGCATATGCTGCACACTTATATACTGTGTGAATATATGTGTTTTATACATAAAATATATAAATATAAGGTTTCAGTGAGTAAATACATTTTTAAAGTAAAGATTAATTATAAAATGTAAAACCCATTAATATTTAACTTAGGTTATAACTACTTACTGAACAACCATTAAAGAAGCTTGTTTTTACATAAATTGCAATACATCAAATTTCATATGCAAATCAATTTACAAAAGTGCATAAGAGATGTAATCAAAATTTTAAGATTCATTCGAAGTGCTATATTTCTAGGGGGAAAACAATTGAAAATTAACTCAATTTTTAAGTTTATATTTAATGAGCTTAACCTTTAAATTTTGCTTAATACAAAAAATAATTTGGGCCAATGAGCTTGCTCAATGAGTAAAGGTATTTGCCCTCAAGATGGTGACCTAAGTTCTGATCCCCAGGACCCACAATGGTAGAAAAGGAAACTGATTCCTGCAAGACATCCTATAACCTCCACACACAGGCCATGGCGCACACACACTCACCCACACATATACACATACATACACACACATGCAAATACACAAGTAAATAATAAATAAATAAAATTATTTTTAAAAGAATGAACTGGTTACTAGATAATCATACAGCTATTGTCAACACTTTTTTGTATCTACTACTTCAAATAATTATTGATCGATTAACTTTCAGAAAATTAAGTACTGAAATATTATAGTATTACCCCCTGGTTTGCATGCTTCTCTTTCTGTTTTATATCCTCTTTCAAGGTATCTTCAGCCAGTTCTGTGATTTCTGTTATTGACTATATACATAACAAGTAACTACCAAACATCCGTGCCTTCTGATCACTATCTTACTGTTAACTGGATCCTTGTAAGAACCTCCTATTCAGCATGCTCCATACTTAATGCATCTTCTCACGCTACCCATACATCTTTCTTCTAACTTAATAGGCAGCATAATCCATAACCCATTTCACCTAGAAGTGTGGTAAACATTTCTGTTCCTTCTTTTTCCCTTCCCTAGACTACCTCAACAATTGTACAATGCTATGTATTTTAATTAGCAAATGCCTTTTCCACCTGACACCTTTTGTAACTCTAAGGTCACTGTCCTCATATCTCACCTGGCCTATGGTAATTGTGTGCCCATTTGATGCCACATCTGTTCCTTCTCTATTCCTCTTTTCATATCACTTTCAACTTTCTCTTTCTACAATTCTAATATAATCACGACACATCTTTGTTTTTTTGTTTTTTAAAAAAAATGCTTCCTTGGCCAGGGAGGTAACTGAGCTAGTAAAGGCAACTTTCTGTCAACCCTAACAACACAAATTTCATAGCTGGGAACCACATTGTGGCCAGGAGAGAACTAGGTGGGGGACCAGTGTGCACATAAATAAATGTTAAAGAAACCTATCCCCCCGAAATGAAGACTTTCCCCATATGCTTCTGAACTGCGTTCTAGTCTGGTTTTCTGCAAATGAAAGCAGCTGCTTCTCTGAATAACAATGGTCTCCTTTATTCTGATTTTCCTTTATTCCTTTCTCTGTTTCTTTATTTTCCTTCCCCCAGTGCTGCTTCTCCTTCTTATCCAACTGCCTAAGCATCTACCCAGACATGGAAAAGTAAACAATAGTTCTCTTCTCCCCAAATCTGCTAAAATCCTCCCAGCACACTGTTTGTTTTTGTCTGGGATGATCTAAAGGAAGGTCTATTGTTTGTGACCTCATCTTTGCTAGAAAATGGCTTATTATTCTGTAAACAGATTTCTCTAGGTTGTTAGCTACTTTTCTGTGTTTGATAGAGTTCAAGGTCTTAGACAGCAGTATTCTTCAACATTAAAAATAACAACCTATAACTTTCTTTTTAATGGGAAAAATAACCCTCATTCCTTCATACATGGACAATGAATGAATTCTATTAAAAACACCGAAGGTCTAATGAACCAGCACTAATTACACAGCCTCAGTTTTGTAAAGAGATATTCAGAAATGAAATAAAATTCATCAAAGCTTAGGAAAGATCACCAATTTAGCCTCACTTATCTAATGCACATCTGCCTGACCACATTATCTTAGTGCTGGAGCATCATTTTTGCATCTCAATGTGGCTTTCTATCAGATTAATGCCCAAGATATTCCAGCTGCACTGCAAGTGAGTGAGTGGACATATAGGAATATTATGCATGGCTTGTATCATTGACACTGAGCAAAGGAAATGTGATTAGCACCAAATTGCATCTGACAGGGGAATCAGAAACCTGTCAAACACGATGACATGGATCCAATGTTTAGAAGGCAAAGGGGGGAATAAAGGAGCAGGGCAGCCTGGCATGGAGTCAGCAATAAAACACCATAGCGATGATAAATTAATTCATTTACTTATGAAAAATTAGAGGCTTCCACACGCAGCTCTCATTTATAATCTTGTCAATCTGGTTGAGTAAATAAAAGGCTCTGCAATATTAGTTGAAAACACAAGCAAGAGAGGGAAAAGGCAAAAATTGGATTCTTGGCTTGCTTTTAATCACACACACTAATTTGGTGTGTGCCACAATAGTCTTTGAAAGGAATTTTTCATAAGTGGATCGGGTACATCTATGCCCACTTTCACTTAGGGTCCTCTTTCCTGGCCTGAAATTTAAAGGTATAAAACTGCAAGACATAACCATCATGGTGTGTGCAGAGTTGAGTTATTCATTCACAACAGTATTTAGACAAAAGGACACATCATCATGACCTCTGTGGTATGTTTTGTGAAGACTCTGTGACGGAAAGTAGAAAAACATGACTGATATCATCTGTTACCAAGTGGTTATAGAAGGTATTACGGCCTAGCTCTAAGAAAAGTGACTACCAGAGGCCACATAAAACTCAGGATCAAAAGAGCACAGATATATCAACCTAAAAATATTTATATCCTGATAGTTCACAATAGAAGGGTAGGGCAGGGTGAGTCTAAAACTTTAGTTTTGTCATTCTCTAAACTGAAGGGGGAGCTAGGAACAGAATTACCTGGGACTTTCAATTTCTCTTTATAGGCACATCCAAGAACAGATTTCTTGCTGTATGCTAGAAACCAGGAAAACCTCATTGTTCCTCATATTACTATGTCTGTGGGAACATACAAGATCCAAGCAGTGCAGAACACAGATAGTTACAAGCTTATCTAAGTAGAAGACCTTAGGAAAATAAAGAGACCAACTAGAAAAAGCAGCTACAGAGAAGAGGCTCCAGGACACAAATTAACCATATAACTTTTTTATTTCAACTCTTTAGGAAAAAATTCTTTTTTGAAAATAAGATTTTGTTTATATGTGTCTACATGAATATGTGTATATGTATGTGTCTATGTGAGTGTACGTGCAAGCTCTCACAGAGGCCAGAAGAAGGTGTCAAGAGGGTGTCAATACCCTGGAACTGGAGGCATTTGTGAGTCTCCAGACATCTGTGCTGGGATCTGAACTCCAGTCCTTGAGGTTGAGCAGCAAACACTTTCATGTACTTGAGTTATCTCCAATCCCTTAACATTTGTGTATTTTTATACAGTACTGGGGATTGAAACTATGACCTCAGGCATGCTAACTGGCATGCTGTGGGTGCCTGGGAAATAAGTACTCTAACAGTGAGCTATTGAAGCAGTTTTTTTTTTTTTAAATTCCTGTTGCTGTATATAGTGTTTTTGGAAATTCATAAATGTGTAATATACAGAAAACAAGACTGAATGAGACACTTTTGGAAAGAAGGTTAATTAATAATTATTAATATTCCTAAAGTGGCAGTATCTCAGGTATCCTTTAGAGAAGAGCAGATATGTAGTATTTGGAACAGTGGACTGTTACTCAGCAATAGAAAGGTGCTAACTGCAAACATACCCAACAAGGCAAATGTCAGAAAATATTATGTTGAAAGAAAGAAAGCTTACACCAGTGAATACATACCATATTGTTTCACTTATGTGAAGTTCTAAGCCAGAGAAAACCAATCCATGGCAGAAAGCTATCAAAAGTATGGTTGTGCCAGGGCTTTGAAGTGACAAGAAAGGATATAGACTACAATGTTTTTACCTCTATATGGCTCAGGATTACACAGGCATATATATTCATCAAATTCTTTAAATGATCCCCTGGAGATTTTTCACATTTTATAGCATGCAAATTTTAATCTAGGGAGATCCATAAACAATACAAAATTCTACTTAATGATATGCATCTGCAGGCTAAATTGTTTCAGTTGAAGAATACTGAAGTCTTCAATTGGAAATGCATCAAAAATATGAAATTAAAAGATGGTGATATAGTTACATGAATACACATGTGATAAAGGAAACACAGTTAAGATGATAGTTAAGTGAAGCCTAGGTATAAAGGAGATGAGTTTTCACTGAATAATTATTAAAACTTTTGTGTATATTTAAAAATTTCACAATAAAATGAAAAAAATCACATACATGGGTTGGCAGGGTGCTGAGCATACCTTTAAAGAAAGACAGAAGTTAAAAGGACAGTGTCATAGGATCACAGAACTAGAAATGGACAGCAAAGGTGTGAAGTAACTGTGGAATGTTTGGTGCTGAAGAACATGCAAGGGTTAGTCACACTTCAGAAGGCCACAGAGAACTGAACTGGGGAAACAGGAACACCACAGAGTCCTTCAAATAGGACAAATGCCATAACAGATTGCTAAAAACTACATTATCTTCATTAAACTCTACAAATTTTACCTCAGCGAAAAACAAAAGAATATTTTCTACGTTAAGTTTCAAAACAGGCCTAGTAAGACAATGTCTCCCTGAGAGCAGAACATGATGGAGCATTACGATGTTTAAAAACCAAGTTGTCTACTCCAGGCATGGTTCCAGGCCTCCTGAGGCCAAGGCAGGGGAATCTCTGCAAGATCAAGGCCACCCTGGTTCACATCCTGACTTCAAGGCAGCTGTCACTAGGGAGACCACGTCAAAAAAAAAAAAAAAAATCTACAAAACAAAACAAAAGCCCAAAACAAACAAACAAACAAACAACAAAAAAAACCCAAGTTGTCTGTTTATAATAATGTTTACAATCCAATCATTTTTGCTTTATATTAAGTATGTCTTCAAAGGAGAATTTCCAAGGTATATATTTTACATTTTCTACCATCCATTAAGTATTTATCGTTTCTTGATTTAACTTGATTCCAGAAAAAAACTCCTCTGTCATGTCAGAATGCCCATCAAATTTTAATTTAAAAAATCAGGTTACATAGTACTACAAGCTTTTCCTAATTCTAGAAACTTGTTTTAATTGCTTTAGTCAATAATGCAAGTGTTTGCAAACTAATCTAAGGAAAAAGCTTTCATTATTCAAACTGCAAAATCTAATATTTAATTGGATTAAGAGAATGAAAATACAATCACTTTCAGAACTGCTATTGCCAAAGTTCAGTATTAAAGAAGAATAATACCTTGTATTAGCCAGTTTGCACAAATACTTATAACTCTAATCCCTAACAGGTTTTCAGATCCTAAAACAATTAGCTTTTATTTGAACAACAAATGAAATGCCTGGAACAAAACAGAAACACCTATATTGGCTACACTGTCAATTATGCCCTTCTAATTCAAATTAGGATCAAAAATTGTAAAATGTTAGTATTTAATTCCTATATTATGAAGAAATGGAACTCTAAAATTACATCTCATCAAGATCTCTACAACAAATTTCAGACTACTGACAGTGACTAATACCAAATTCCAAACAACATTAAAAAATATATACAACTGAGATGGCTCAGCAGTTAAGAGCACTGGCTCTCCTTGCAGAAGATCTGAGTTCAAATCCCAGCACCCATATGGCCTACCATCCATAACTCCAGTTCAAAGGGAAATCAATGCCTTCTTTTGTTCTCTTCAGGCATTGCACGACACTGATACACTTACAGACATGCAGGCAATACACTCATACACATAAAATAAAAATTAAATTAAAAAATTAAAAATCTACAGCTTCTAAGTCTAGTAAAACAAGTCACAATCTTCAGTTGGTCAGGACAACATGGTGTCAGTTTTCAAATATCTTTCCCTAAATATCCATATCCAGTGAATCAGTCATTTCTAAATACCACAAATCAAAGCTACCATCACGCACTCCTTGAGTTAAATCTACGATTCTCCCAACTGGATCCATGCTTTGCCCAGCACAATCTACCCAGCAACACACAATCACATCATGCCTCTCTCAGGTAAAGTCCTCTTCTTCCTTCTCAGTATAGAATAAAAGACAGACTTCTCTGAATAGCATGCAAACACCCATTCACTTCACTCACCCACCGAGTCCCTGCTGTCTATCTCTCAGGCTTGGAAGGTGATTTAGTAGCAACATTCCTTATGACTTTATTTTAAATCCTTTTCCTGTTACATTTTTCTCCAAAACACTTCCTACCAGATGACACATTATATATTTAGTTCCATGATTTTAGTTAGTGAGGGCTCATCCTGAAAATTATGTGAACACTATGAGAAAGGGAATTTTCCTCCATTTATCTTACTGTTCTTTTCTAAAAAAATATTTTATTTATTATCTTTATTTTATGTGTATGAGTGTTAAGGTGGTTGTTAGCTGTCATGTGGGTGTTGGAAACTGAACCTGGGTCCTCGGTAGGAGCAGCCAGTGCTCTTAATCGTTGAGCTGTCGCTCCAACGTTCTTCTTATTGTTCTTTGTATCCTATATAATCTAGAAAAATACTCAAGATATAATTGACATCAAATAAAAATTTATCAAATAAATAAAATATTTAATTCATGATAAAAATACAGAAAAAATAAAGACAATATCATAAATTAGAATGTTTTTTAAAGGTTTATGCAAATGGTCAAAATTTACAAATAAGAATATGTGACAGTCTTGTTCATTAAGAGAACTCCAAGAACAAATGGATAAATTAACTGTAATTACAGTCTCTTTACATAGAATCTTTTTCTCATAAAAACATTTACAATTTAGATGGTGATAATATTTTCTAATTTAGCTTTTTAAGTTATTTTTTTCTGGATTATTTATCACAATAAAGGCAATTGTGCAAATGGAAAAATATTTAATCACATAAGATACAATTATACATTTGGAAAAATAATGCAAATTTTAATAAATCCCCATCTATTTTAAATGTAATATGCAATCACAGAAATAGGAATGATTCTATTTTAGTCATTCTTAAGTTAATCAAAGAAATTTTAAGCATATCCCCAGCAAACCGCTTTACTAGTCTATGAAAGTAATAGAAAAAGCACCTAAGTATAACTAGGAATTAATAAGAGAATGAAACTGAAAATGATCCAGAAAGTTCTAAAATAAACATATATCTCTTATGTGATTGTTTTGTTTTTGAAACAGGGTCCCCTGTATCCCAGGCTGACCTCCAACTTGCTGTGTAGCTGAGGATGGCATTGAACTGCCCCTACCTACCAAATGCTGGAATACCAGGCATGAGCCAAAACAACTGGTTTAATGTAGTGCTGGGGATCAAACCCCAAGTTCCTGCAAGTTAGGCAAGCTGGGCACTAATTGAGCAACATCTCTAGTCTTATTATATGTTTTTAGTGTAAGTGGCATACTCAGTAATGTTTTCTTTTTGACAAATTCATCAAATATCCTTACATCTGAAAGTATTTTCCATGAAATAGTGAAAAATGTACAGACTTGTTCTACCCGACCCTAATTTTTACCTTAGAAAACAAGCAGTCAACTGTCTTTCCCTTCACAGTTATTTTAACAGTTATTTTCAACAGCTACTTGTGACTGCATGTGCTGTGATCACAGAGTATTTGAAAGCTCACTCTCCCTTAACTGAACCATCTACAAAATATGACCAGGGCAGCTACCAGACTTGTAACCAAGAGTACAAACCCATCAAGGATAGTCATGGGCCCAGCACATAACCTTGCAACAGTCAAATTCACAGCCACAAACCACAAATGAATTTTTAATTACTCCATGTTTGATTTTCACGATACTTTGTAAAGCAGTTATGAAAGGCACTTTATTTGTCTGATGTCATTAATATACATCACTGAGAACAAAACCACAGACTAACCCAATGAATACAGTATCTTGAGTGTTAATTAAAGACCCTCCCCCCGGAAATCTCTGAAAATGAAGTTTTGTGGAAGTCCCAAACAGTTAATGTTGTTTCAGATACAAGATTCAGGGCATGTGATCACTTGGAAAATGAATCTCACAGAAGTATTCTTATGTTTACAGTAGCTTTTGTCAGGAATTAGCTGTATTTTTCCATGCATAATCCTGAAAAGTGTTACATTAGCATGATTTCACAAATTTATAAGTAAAACTGTAAAATTATATAGCAAAATGATTATTTAAATGACCATAATTCAAAAATTTGCTTAAATGATGCATAACAAATTTCAGCATTATAATTATTACCAACGACATAATGGAAATTAATCATAAACTTAAAATGAAATACAGCTTCATTTGGGGGTTAAGTTTCTCTAGAGAGTAGACTTTTCCAAAATTAAAACTAAATTTTATTAAGTAACTAGTTTACTGAGTGTGGAATGGGTCCTTTGCTGAAATGGAAAGAAATGGATGTAATTTAACATGGATTGAAAACTGGCCAAGAGAAAGACGATAAACAAATACACGATTATATAGGAATTTTAAAATGGAATTAGCCAGCTATGTTTTCTTCTTGTTTTAAGGAAGCATTTTCCAGATGTGAGTGTTGCCCCTGATCATCCACTGAGAGGTAGACACACTGTCCACAGAACAAATTTCATAATACCTCAGTCCCTTCATCCATCCCAAGATCCAAAGGTGGTGTGGGAAGTGGGAGTCTCACAGATGTCCCTCTCCCTCCTTTGCTCTGGTTGTGTGTTTCTTCCTGGCACAGCACCTGGCACAATGTGAGAATTACACAGTTCCTCGACTGTGAGCTAGAGTTGCGTAGCTGGGCAGCCTGGGCCTATCAGTGCCTGAGGAACCTCAAGTTGGTATACCTGGCCCCTGCCCCTGGACACTTCACAGGCCAATCCACAGCCCTGCCCGAGATGATTTCTCTCCCCACTCTCTGCCCCTCCCTTTTCTCTGCCCAGCTGTTCCTAAACCTGGCAAATTATGGTGGAGGGACTGTCTGGCTCAGGAGGACTCTTCTGGCTCTTAAGCAATTCCCACATGATAAACAACCCCTGGCTTTGGGGGAGTCTTTTATGGAGGAGAAGGAGTTTACTTTTTTACATTTCCACCTGTCTAGTCAGACAGTCCAAATTCCAATTTACTTAATCTTAGTTCCCTCATTATTTTTTTAAATTTTAGTTGCCATTAAACACACAAGAGTTAAAATCATGGTTGAAAGATTCAGCCAAACTTGAGAAAATGGCTTCTCACTTTCTAACCATCACCAGCAAAAACAAGAACGCATCTTCACCTTCATCAAGGGCATACATGCAAGAGCTAATGTTGAGGTGGAAGTTTCCAAATGTTTTTGGTTCATGAGGACTTTAACTCTCTGGAGCTTCTCCATGATTCCTTCAGGTCAAATTAAATACCCAAGAGTTCCAGTCGTTTAATGACTAGGTCTGAACAATTGAGTTCTGATAACTTATTAGGTATTTGAGAAAATACACATACATTGAACAAAATTATATTTCTGACTAATTTTTAATAATAATTAACAGTACTTATTACAAGCAATTATTGCTCAGTACCTCTGTGAGTTTCTGTAACGTTCTTGAGTATATTACCTCACAGTTTGGAAACTAGAGCAACTGTAGTTTTGAGTAGTTGCAACTGTAATGTCTCATAATCTTCTCAATAATTAGATGATCGGTGTAGGCATCAGATGAAGAAACAATACACAAGCAATACGGCTAGGATTCAATTCCAGAAAGTGTGATTTTAAAGCCAGAACTGTCAGCAAGTTATAATGCAGAGAATATATATATTGGAGTGCTACGACAGATTAGCTCCACGGAATCTACAGAATGTTGTCCACTGGTTATTTATGGGAACTGTGATGGCTAATACTGTCCACAACCTGACTAAATTGAGAGGCACCTAGGAGATTAAAAAAGCACACACATCTTGGGTGTCTGTGAGAAGGTTTCTAGGGACAATTAGGTAGTGAGGACTCTGACCTAAAAAATGGATCAATTCTTGATGGATTCATAATATGATGTGATTGTTGGGAGGCAGTGAAAATTAGAGTGGGGCCTGGTTGGAGCGAGTAAGCCTTTGCTGGGAGTGTTTGCTGAGGGCTTTATCTTGCCCCTTCCTTTACTCCTTTCTCTGTGTGTCTTATCCTGACTGCTATGATGTGAACTGCCCTGTTCTACCATGTTCTTATCACCAGGATGGACTGAACCCTCTGCAGTGTAAATACCGCCACTTTAGGCTGCTTTCTTAGTCTCTAAAATAGAACCTAACATAAAAACTGTCAGCTATTCACGATTATTAAGCATTGAATTTTGAGAGTGATGAGGTAAAGTCTCTCCTGTGAACATAATATTAAATGTAATATTGCATCTTTAGAAAACATTATTTTGAGAAAGTTAAACATTTGAAAAATTCATTTTATAAACATATGATGCTCATTTTACCTGTCAGCTAAATTACCATCAGTGGGCTGAATTCATTTCCATGATAAATGATAATAGCCCCTTTGAAAGTCGTCATTCTAATGCTTCCAAACACCTATTTGTTATGGTTAGTATTCAGATTAGCCAGGTGAACTGGAGGAACCCTGATAAATGCAACAAGGGAACAAAGGGGACCTGAATAAAATAGGATCTAAAATAATGCTGGAGATAGATTAAAGAACTCAAATATACCTTGTCAATTCTAGTTTATCATACAGCTAATTTTTTTAGCTATTTCCAGATGAACTATTCAAATTTTCCCCCTGGCTATTCAATAATCTGACCAAAATGCCATTATTCAATATACCAAAAACACTTGGACAGTGCTACAAGATCAAGTTTTAATAAATGTGTATATCTCTCTAAACAAATTCTCTTACAATGCATTTAAAATATGTGTACTTTGCACTTTTAAAATTTGGTGAACCGACTGCTAACGTATATGGTTGTGTTCAAATACCTTCTTCAAGTACAAAGCTACTATGAAAATCAAGACATAAACACAAATGACTTATGAATATTTAATATGATGAAGAATTTGAATTTAAAATCTGTTATCCTGTTGGTTAGTCTTTTAATGCAATGTTGGGAAGATCTGAAAATATGAAAAAGTGTGATTAAAGGCTTAAATAATTTTACCTCAAAATATATAAACCAAAAATTGGCATCATTTCTGGATTTCATGCATTTCTATGCTGAATACATATTTTAAAATATATATAGGTAGATTTAAAATGCTACCTAAACATATTTGATATGTTGAATATTTTTGTTTCCTTTTAATTTTTCCAGTTTTCTTGATGTGTAATTGACAAATAAAAATTGTACCTGTTTAGGGACTTGGGAGTTGGCTCATTCAGTAAAATGCCCATAGCACAAACACGTGTGTCAGGCATGTGGTGCATACCTGTAATGCAAGCACTGGAAAGACAGACAAGAGGATACCTGAAGATCACAGGCCTGTCTCAAAAAAAAAAAATAAGGTGGACAGTGAAAGCAGAAGACTCCCAGGGTTAACTTCTAGCCTACACACACACACACACACACACACACACACACACACACACACACACACATATATTTTTTATAGATATACACACACACACACACACACACACACACACACACACACACACACACACTCATATATCTATTTTAGATGTACACACAAAAATTGTATACAGTTAACAAACACATCACATTTAATAATATGTCTACTATGTGGAATGATTACCACATCTAGCTAAATAATTCATCTATCACTTCTCATAAATTTTCAATATTTTTCCTTAATTCTTCATGTAAATTACTTATGTGCTCAAGTGCCTTGTGCTTAATTGTAAACTTCTGTTGAAATTTGGCAAATGACTCAAAGACCTTACAACACAAATACCAAGAGTTGAGGTGCATCACTAGTGAATTATGGACAAGTACAACAGCAGATAGAAATGAAGGTTTGTGAGCTCAGGAGCAAATGCTGGTCATGATCTTCACTTATGAGAGGGAGAAACATTTGGAAATTTTATTAATAAGAGCAAAGTGTCCTCCAGTTATTGAAAAAAAATCAACTGATGAGCTTTAGGCTCTCAAAATTACATACAGATTAAAAATAAAAATCATATCATAGTTTCTGGGCACTGATGTTTTCCATGCTTCTCTGCAGGTTGATGAGACGCTACCTAATGGACCTCTCACAGGCCAGGCACTTCACTAGAGACATGACACCAGATTATTTAAGCTTTCTTCTTAACCTTGAATCACTTGTGCATCTATTCCATCCCATTGTTCCAGAACAACTGGAAATGGCTGTCACACACTATCTTGTTTGGTTATTTATTCTTTCACTTATTCAGTGATTACTGAGCTTCTTTATGCTTGATGGTTAAATGCTCTTGAACAAGAATAAACAAAAAACACTAATACAAATATACCATAAACAGATGATTTAAGTATAATGTAGTATTATTATTAAAATCATCGACATTGCCTAATCTCAAATTATTAATTCTATATTCCTTTTAGAAACCCCTTTATTAATTAAAAAATATTATATTCTTATAGTGATTCTATTCCTAGGATTAAAGAAAACATTAATTTGCCACTTGAGAACCAAATACCTTATGGTCATTTCTGATCCATCAAAGATTTTTATTTTCTTTCTTGAATTTTCTTGCTGATATTTAATTGCTTTTTCATTTAGGCCACCATTTTCCTAAACTATCCTTTGATAAATCTCATTCCCAGCCATCTCAGAAAAGTAAAAAAAAGAGGTCCACCAAGTTCCAGTTTTTTAAATGTCTTCATTAATGTGTGCATTACACTAAGGAAAAATATCACAGTTTTCTAAAAACTTTCAACTCTTTGGAAAACTTGCTTCTCCTTATCCCACTTATCACCCAAATGCTTTCTCTTCATCCCAGTCAACTGTCAGACATTTTCTTCACTTAACCACGTTTCAATTCTCCATTCACTGTTTCTTAAGGATAAGTTATGTGCAATGCCTAATTAATTTGGTTCTGGAGGTTCAGCAATTTTTCTGCGCACTTATGATCTAATCATCTACACACGTTGATATTCAGGCACCTTCTATACCATCCCAGGCATGAAGGCGATCATAACGGATCAGACAGATCACTCCTAAATTGACAGTTTACTAATGCCATTCATTCAGTCTATTTTAAATTTCCTCCTTTCTGTTACATGAAAAAAGTTCTAAAAATTCCTATTTTTTGCAATGTGTTCATTTTCACAAGCATTGATAAAATGCTTGGGGAGCTAGGGGTTTAAGGGGAGAAAGGTTTATTTTGGCTCATAGGTTTTGAAGATTCAATCCACCCTGGCATGGAGGATGTGATGAAGCAGGCCAGTTCCAATCACAGTGCCCAAGAAGTAGAGTGAACGGCTGAGCAAGCCAGCTTCATTCTCCTTCCTCTTTTTATCCATCAGGACTCCCAGACTATTGGATGGTCCCAATCACATTCAAAGGGGGTTCCCCACCTCACGGTTTCACCTCTCTGGAAATGCCATCACAGGCACATGAAGAAGAATACTTTGCTAATCTTCTAGGCATTTCTCAGTTCAATCAAGTTGACAATCAACATTAGCCATAACAAATAACAAAGGAAATATATTAATTATGACACATTCATACACCAGAATATTGTGCAATTAAAAACTGTTCTAAAGGTAAAAATCATACATATTCATACCAGTATTTATAATTACATAAAATAAATGAATGTCTATTCCCAGACTAAAGCATCAACAACTCCATGTCAAGCTTGGTTAGTCACTGCTACCAGAGGATTATACAAATTAGAGTAAACATGCTCTTGTCCTCTTTACCCACAAAGTTCACTTGTTAGCTGGGATTCCTTAGGTTACAGAGGTAAGATGGAAAATCTTATGTACCAATCCAATAGTCTGGGTCCAGAATCTGTTCCTAACACTGCATGCTGTATTTACATTTATGAGAGACATGTTCCATAATTAGCATACATCAAATTTATCTTAGTTTTCTAGAAGTGTGAAGAGCAAATACTCAGCCTCTATCACCAACAATTCTTGTAAAAATTATTTGACTGGACACTTACACTTTATTGTGAGAGAGGGTTAAACTTCTTTGACTTGCTTATCAATTTAGACAACTCATTTATATGGTATTCAATTTCATCTTCTAAATGTGATTATACTTAAGTGTATTTAAATTTCCTTTTACCACATTTTTTTTACAATTCAGTGAAGAAAAAGTCTTTACATGCATTCATATTTCTGAATTTCCTCTGAAATCATTATATTCTTAAAAGCTCAAAGAAAAAAAATTGTATCTGTTTTAGTCATTTGGTAGAAGATGGCACCAAAGGACTTAAAAGATGCCTTAAATTAGAATGATGGACAGGCTGGTAAAAAAATAATTTTCAGTGAGTCCAATGAGTATCAAAAACAGAAAGAAGGAAAAAATTTTTTAAATTCTTTAAAGAAACAAGCCTAGGAAACACTATGCATATATAGTGTTATAATATAAATAAAAGGCATAATTTTATGACCATTGAGTGAATTCCATGTAAACAAAGTTTTAGTTGACTTAGAATTATCTCTTGTATTATAATAAAAGGTGACAGTAAAATTCCCTGAAAAGAATAAACTCTTCTGCATTAATAGCAGGGTGCTTTAGAAATTAACTGTACTGGGAATTTTCCTCCAGAGGAATTTTATTACACAATATAATTTACATTCAAATGAAAGTTTAAAAGTAGCAGATATACTAAACTGAAGTTTTAAATACAAGACCCCTGTGCATAGTCACATGGAGCACCTGTCACAGACCTAAGTCATTATCTTCCACAGACATTTTCTTAGTTATTAATAAAGCTTAAATACTTTTCACTCTTCAAATATGGCATCTTTGCTTCTACTTTTTAATACGCACAATTCTTTAGAGAAATGCTCAAGGTCTCAAAGAATATTCAATATCTGTAAATATCATACATTCTCCAGGGTACCACTCTTAGCACCCCAATTCAAATCATTTAGTTAACTGGGGCAATTAAACAGCCAATGTGAAATGTTTGACATAAAAGAAAGGCTGGGAAAACACAATTTGGTAACCACATTACTGGGCAAATTTCCTTTGTGGCTGGAAGTTAAGTTAAATAGGACAACCCATATTGAACTCATTCCTTTTACAAATATTAGTTAGGCAGCTAATACATCTGTCAAACTGTGGTTATTAAATAGAACAATGGTTGCTAAACTATCAACATTAAGCAAAGGCACTGAAATTATAGCCACAATGCCACACTGAGCAAAAGGAATGATTACAATAACAATCCAAACACCATGTGTTCTCTAGTTAACAAGAAGGTCAACTTCCCATATAAACAACTGGCATGGGAGAATTTAATCTCTCCCATCTATGCATTTTCTTTTATATAGGCACATGTGCATGCACTGTGTATGTGTGAACATATGAAAGAGACATCATAGAGCTATTAACAGTACTTTAAAGCATGGAAAGTCTGAGTCTAAATATGTTCACTCATGGGATACCACCTAGAGCCATATACTGAGAAGGACCAGGATTCATTTTTTCTTTTCTGTCTAAATGGGTTATTATGACATTGAAATAATTCATTATTCCTAAATAATACATTGTAAGTTTATTCATAGCAAAGAACTTAGCAAGTTAGTTAGTCTGGGTAAGTAATAAAATGCACCAATGCATGAGCCCATTGCAATCAAGAATTCTTCAGCAGACTGATGCTTTGTAAATCATTTTAGCTAAAAGTTAAATTAAAGCCACAACTGCCCCCATCCCCTTACCTTGGTCTCCCACTTCCAGAAAGGCATCTGAGTGTGTGTTTTTCTTAGCGAACCCCTGGACTGTCTCAGGCTCACCTGTACCATCCTTATTGGTTTCCCACTGATTGGAATGCCTTTCATTTGCAGACATGTTTCACACTGCTAAAAACTGTTGGGTGGCTGCCACCAAGACTCAAGAGTCCCATTATTTCTTTTTTCCCTCTTAGTCCATTGAAGTGGTGTCCTGATTCCATTTGTTCCTTGAACTCTAGTAAGGAGAAGGTGCCCGATAAAATCTAATTTCAATATCCCAGGCTCAACATGCTACTAGCATTGTCCCTTTGTTCCTGGACAGTTGGCCTTGTACCTGCAGCAGAGCTGAACTTGCCTCTGAGAAACTGATGATACATTATTCATAAAATTGTACCAGAAAGGAAATGCCCCCTCCCATAGGAGTAACACACACTGTATATTAGTTACTTCTTTGTTGCCATGATGAAACATCATGGCCAAGGCTCCATATAGAAGGAAGAGTTTATTGGGCTTTCAGTTCCAGGCAGATAAGAGACCATGCCTCTCTTGGTGGGAGATGCATGGAAGGATACAACCAGAGTAGAAAGCTGAACTCTCACATCTTTAAGCATGCACAGGAGAGAGAGAGAGAGAGAGAGAGAGAGAGAGAGAGAGAGAGAGAGAGAGAGGAGAGAGAGATTGAGATTATGAACTCTCAAAGTTCGTCCCAGTGACCTGCTTCCTCCAACACGATTTACCTCCTAATCTTCCCCAAACAGCACCACCAACTGCCCAAGTGTTCAAATACTTGGAGCCTATGGGGGACACTCTCATTCAAACCACCACACTCTGTATAAAGTTTTTAAAATAATTTTATATAAAATTATTCAGAGTTCAGAGTATATTTACATTTAGATACTCAAATATTTTATCTTTAAACGGAGAAGTCAATTTTTCAATAGAAATCTTTGAACAAACCATAACCTATAAAATGTATTTCAAACCCCCAAGGCTAGAGAGTGGGGGAGATGGCAAGCTGCACTAGCCACACCAGTAGAGATCAGCGAGGGAGACAGCCCTGATACTGGGTTTCTCTCTCCTATCCCACCATACCAGATCTTTAGGAGGAAAATCTAGCACAGCCATTCTTCAAGACAGCATAACTGCTGCAGGGAACATCATACCTGTTACATCCTGGAATGGCTGTGATTGCTTTCCCCACAACATTTCCCTTTTCTTTCACTTGGTTAAATTGAGGGAAGAAGAAACACTTCAGTACTGGTATATAATAGGCATTATCTACATTATTTCTACCAATTCTCCTGTAATTTTCTAGCAATTTAGGGTTTACAATATCTTTGTTTCTAAAGAATGCACGAAAATGAGAAGCCAGGTTCAGTTCTAAGTTTCTCTCTCTCTAAAACCCACACACTATTCACTTTGCTACACTGACTCTCCAAGTCTTTATTAGAAACTCAGTCTGGCAGTGATTCAGTAACATACAAAATTATAATGAAGGTTTTAAAGTCTTAATATTTTTAACTTCACATGTGTGGGCCAGATATCATTTATGAATTTTATAAAGGTTAAGAGCGTAAGTACCATAAAACATTTAAAATGTCATCAAAAGGAGTGATAGGCTGTTTGAAAAATGAAAAGTAGATATTTAAAATCCTAATGTTGATCTAAAAAATTTTTGAAGCCCTTTCAGAAACATTTTGGCATCTCTAAATAATGACTTGAAATAAAAGATATAGTAAGACATATAAAATTTGACTCCCAAATAAAATATATCTAAATGAAAACAAAACAGAAAGGTGAACCAAGGGATCCAGGTTACACAAGTGTTCCACAGGTACATGATACAATTCCTTTAAAGAAGATGGAACAAAGTCAATAATTCCTAGGTTAGTTGTATAGTTCTAGAATATACAAATAGTTCTTTTAACTGAGTTTTTGTGATTTCCATAGACTATAATTTGATAGTATTTAGATCCTCTCCCCTATCCACACTTTCCCTTATTGCCCATGCCCAATGTGATGTAGTCTCTTATGACTATAATGCTTATAGAGACTAATGTGTCCCCCAAAATCCTTCAGCATGGGCCCATTCACTGGAGCCTGGTTAACCTGAAAAGAGTTTCATCAGTTCAAGAGACTGTCTCTGCCTCTCCCAGCAGCCATCTGTTGCCACAATTTCCTTAGATGGGGTTGGAGCTTCTTACCCACTTCCTCATGTCTATGCTAGAATACTTTTCTGGTTTGAGCTTACATGGGACTTGTGCATGCTGTCACCATTACTATGAGTTCACATAAGTAACTGCCCAACCATCTGGAAAACTCTTATTTCCTTGTGGTCGTTCACCATCTCTGGCTCTTAAAATCGTTCTGTCTCCTCTTCTGTAATGATTCCTGTGCCTTGGGAGGCAGCAGTTTGAAATAGGTGACCTATTCAGGGATAGGCACTCTACAGTCTCTTGTTCTTTGAAAGCTGGCCAGTTGTGGTTTTCTGTCTTAATCACTATCTGCTACATAGGGAAGCTTTTCTAGTGAGAGTTGTGCGATGCATTAATTCAGAATTTAGGTCTATAGTTGAAGTTCCATCATGGTACAGTTAAAATGATCAATTTAGGGAAGGCCTAGTCATTGTCTTCAATTTAGTAATCCCACATGAGCCCATTAGGCTCTAATAGTTTCAAACCCATGCTCACACAGACTTCTCTGGTTAAACTCAGTGAGTCACAAATCCAAACAAAAATATATAAATGTGAGAAAGGGACCTGTAGGAAAGAGGATATTGACTGGGGGAGGGGGATAGAAGAGGGTGGTGGGTGAGAGTAACCACAATGCCTTGTATACATGTATGAAATTAAATATTTAATAAATATTATAACAAACTGGTAAAGGACATTTAAAATTAGCATGCTTAATAGTGATAATATATTTTTAAAATATTTTATTTATTATTTTTATTTTATGTGTATACGTGTATTGCCTGTATGTAAGTGTACCTGTGTTGTACAATGCCCGCAGAGGACAGAAGAGACTGTGGATCCCCTGGAACTGGAGTTACAAATGGTATTTAGCTGCCATGTGGGCTCTAGGATTCAAACCAGTGTCTTCTGCAAGAACAGTCAGTATTCTTAACCACTGAGCCATCTCTTCAGCCCCCAATATTTTAATGTTATTGGTTAAATAGTGATAAAACTAAATTACTTTCATTAGTAAATCTATTCAAGAATTTGTGAAGAATGTTGAAATGGTTAAGAAAACAGTAAAACATTAAAAATTGAACAAAAAATAGTATTGAATTTCATGTAAATAAGTACAAAACAGTTATTTTTTTTAAAAAAAAAAAAAAGAATAATAAGAAATGAGAGCCTCTTTTATTCCAAAGGTGCAATATTCTCTGAAGGGAAGATTTTAAAACTCTCATATGCAGTACAGATCAATGATTTCCTTTCAAGTAACATGCAGTAGCAAATGGGATACTTTAGCACAGAGAAATTACAAATGGTAAACCAAAGAGTGGTGATTATACATGGACAGTGTATTAGTCAGGGTTCTCCAAAGAAACAGAACTGGTAGAATGAATATGTATAGAGATTTATCAGCTTAGCTCACAATATAGAGTCCAAGTAGTCCAACAATGGCTGCACCACACTGGAGAGGCTGAGAATCCGTAGTCGCTCAGTCCACAAGGCTGGATGTCTCAGTAGTCCTAATCTGGTGCTGAAGGTCTGACAAATTCCAAAATATCAGCTAGTCTTCAGTCTATAGCAGCAAGACTAACTCATCAGCAAGAGAGAAGGCAAGCAGCAAGAAGCCAGCGGCTGCCATCAGAAGGTAACACCCACATTTAGGGTGTGTCTTCTGGCTTTAGATGATCCAATCAAGAAGATCTCTTTCATTTCAGTTAATCCCAGATCCAATATAGTTGACACCCTGGATTAGACATCACAGACAGTATAATGATAATCTCAGCATTGAGTTGAGCCAGGTCACCTAATTTTAAGGAGTATTCTATTGACACTGAACATACAGCTCTGCAAGTCTCTTCTATTTGCCACATTGCTTTAAAGTTTTAGCTTTTATAGAACTAAATGATGATGAGAGGCACAATAAAATTTACATAAAAAGGCCACTGCAATGATTGCCTTTTTAATGAAAAGGTAGAGAGGAAGAGATACAGACATTCACAATTATATTAACTCCTCATTTTATTCAGGATCAATAATAAGAGATTGAAGAAACTTCAGGAAATTAAAGAACAGAAAATTTGTGAAGCAATTAGGAGGGTTTCTCAGGCAGTATTTATAGTAGACTTGGTTGTGGGATTTAGTGTCAAGAAGTCATTGATATGAACAATCTTGTTAGACTTCAAAGAGGCAGATTAGTATTTTTATTCATTAATTTATTGGATGGGGGTTGCACACAGGCACACACGTGGAGGCCAGAAGGTAACTTGTAGGAGTTAGTTCTCTTCTTCCCACATATGGATCCTGGTGATTGAACTCAGGCTCTTAAGGCTGGCAACAAGTTCCTTTATCCACTGAGCCATCTTGTTGGCTAGTTTTAATCTACTATAATGACTTTAGCCAATGTGTGATTACATGAAAAAAATACACCAAATAAAACAAGTTACACAAAAGAAAATAGATCAAAAGTACCAAAAGTCATGTCTTAAGACCTGAATTGGGACCTACAGAGGGCTAGAAGACTGTGTATTTAAACAATGTCTCTAGAATCTTGGTGTTGTTATAACAAAGGTAGATCTCTGCATGTACTTTCACTTAATGTAGAGTAGCATGCATATATCTATCTGTTGTATAAAAAAGAATGACTACTTAATTCAAGGTGTTGCTTCTTTTTTGCAAGTCCAAACTCGTTTAGCACCTTTCTTTACCAGAGTGTTTTCTCAGTGCTCCAGGATAATCTAAGAAAATGACAACTTTCCTCAGATTTAAATAGCTATGCCTCATTAAAACCAGAAGCATCATAAAGACTAAGGACAAAGATTTCTCCAGGTTTTATAATAGAACTATCAATATTATCTTCTCATTCAGGGACCTCAACAATTCAAACATGGCTTATTCCTCCTGAGTGCTCTAGTTTAGACTCTTGTTATAGTCATGGATGTTTTAGGATATCCCTTGTTATCACCATCTTTATTTTCAAGAAACAGACAGTGACCATCAGCCCAGTGATGAGCGAGTGGCCCACTGTAGAACCAGAAGCACAATAAAGGAGTTCAGGGAGTTCTAGACACTGCTGGCAAGATGATCTGATTTGGCCCAAATGGACTACAAAGAAGTAAATGAGACATATCCAAGTTCCTAACACAAGAGGTGGAGAAATGACATTTCTTTTAAAGAAATAATTTGGAGATAGCTGTGGGCACAAGTAGAAACTTGTTTATACAACTGGAAAACATCTATCTGCTCACGTTACCACTGGATCTTATAACCCATATTGACATGTTATACCTAGAATTTAAATTCCAACATCATGGGTGAAGAATACTGATCAATTATTTTACAGAACCACTTGATACATATCTTCAATTTCCAACAAACTTCAAGTGAAAATAGCTTTTTCTATGTGAAAGATGAACTAATGGTTTTAAACACTGCCTAAAGCACAGCTTCTGAATTGATGTTGAAGGACAAGAAATTATTCAAGTTTTTGTGCTGTTTCTTTAATGTTTTTATTTTAGAAAAAATATACTCAACGTAGAATACACTACTTCATGCTTTCTTAAAATGTAAAATTCAGTGGTGCTAGCTGTCTCCACCATGTTCTGAAGCCACCATTATTACTCTTTTCTAGACTCGGTATCCTTCTAAATTGGTCAATGGTTTTTAGTCAAGTCCTTCATTAAAAATTTCATTATCTATAGAAAACTTTTACTTGCTTCCCCAACCAACGTCTGTTAGATCTAAGGGATTCTGCTACTTGAAAGGGATCTTAGAAGCCGTCTTTTGCTCTCCATTCATGGATGCTGCTTGATTGACTACCACAACATTTCAATTACCAGGCAGGAAGCAATGATCAATGTTCTCTTGATAAATTTGTGCCACACTACTTTGAACTGAGCTCAGTATTAACTTGATCTCTTTGAGGTGACTAAAGATCAAAACCCAGAATATAAAGAAGGGATTCTTATAATGATGAAAGTGTTTCTTATCTTGAGTCTATCAATATCAATACTGATACAATGATACCGTAATATTGTTTTATAATATATCACTATTACAGAAAGTTGGATAAAGAATACACATAATCTTCATCTATTCTATCTTGGAGCCATGTAGATACTGCGACAATAAAAATGGAGTATTAGGATACAGACCAAATCATTCTTTTTCTAATTTTAATCATTTTTATACTTTTCTTAAATATTCAAAAAGTGATAAATAGTTTAATTTATATCTATCATTATATACAAAATCAAATAAACGAACTACATATGTGACTATTTGTTAACTCTTAATTGTCTAAAATGTCTCTAAAATGTTGATTCTAGGCAATTTTACTAAGGTTTAAATGAGAAACAACTTATAAAATAAAAAATCAGTATATGAGCCTCTCATACACCCAATGATTTTGATATATCTAATACCTTATACCAAAAAGCAAAGCTTAAAGAACAAATGGATATGTAAGATTGGTGAAAACCTTATAAATTTTCAAATTAAAATGTTTTAAAATATGATAGGGACTGGAGAAATGGCTCAGCAGTTAAGATGCTGGTCTTTGACAGGGCCTGAGTTTGGTTCCCAGCACTCACAGAGTGATTAACAATCTTCTGTAACTCCAGTTCCAGGGGATTCAAAGCCTTCTTCTGGCCTCACCAGCCACTGCACTGAAGGCAAAACACTCATACACAAAAAATTAATTAATTAATTAAATATAAAATAATAAATTAAAAAATTAAAAGGCATGTGTATGACATTGTACACAAGTTAATACCATGGTGCAACAATATTCATTAAATTATTTTTTATTTGCTAAAACTTTTCTAGTCTCTTTATTCTTTACATGTGAAAATAATAATGTAATCATGCCTTGGTATCCTGGGAGAGTTTGTTCCAGAACCTCATGGATTCCTAAAATCCATAGGTTCTCACGGCTCTTATATAAAATGGCATGGTATCTGCATATGACCTGTGCACATCCCATGATATAGTCTAAGTCATCCCTAGATTGCCTTCAATGCCCAGCACAACATGAACACTATGCAAAGATCTGTACTGAATTGCCTAGGATATAATGTCAAGAAAATGATCTGTGCATGTTCAATTCAGATATCATATTCTGAATATTTTCATATGCAGTTGGTTGAACCCATGGATGTGGAACCAGTGGATACAAAGTGCTTGACTGTATTCGTTTCAGTGTGTTTCAAATTATATGTACACCAGGTAGCAATTTTTTCAGGTAGATAAAAGGTTATTTTATGATTTACCAAATAGTCTCTGCTTTAATCTCAGACACTCTGAATTACAAGGCTAAAGCACTAGCCTTTATTTAATGTTCAGGATCTGGAAGAATAGATATTTTTCAACTCCCTTCCTAATTAATTACTAATTAATAGAACAATAGAGTTACACATATGTCCATAGTAACTTCCTGTCAAATTGTACTGGTATTAGTATCTCTTTCCAAATATAAGTATTAATAATGAGAATAATATTGATGATTATTTCATGACTAACATTTACTAAGCTCTTTCAATGGTAGGAAATATATGAAGTCCTTTCAAATGTGTTACATGGCAGGCTCTAAAAGTTTTACGTATATATACCAAAAGTTGAAACTGATGGAATAGTGGTTAAGATGCCACTACTGTCTGACTCCATAGCCCCAGTCATTCCTTCGTCAGTAAACCATACACCACATCCAGAGACAGGCACAAGGCAGAGGCTGAGAACAACCTTCTCTTTGGTGACTTTCTATTGGTTCAATGCAACAGTCCTTTATCTTCAGACATGTAACTCACTCTTCTCTGTGAAGCCTAGCATCTTCCTAACTCATTTGCCTATTATGCAAAAGAAAGATATAAATATTAATCCTTGCTACCATCTGGATGATCCTATTTAACAGAAGAAACAACCACACAAATACAGTGTCAAAGACCACATAACAGAAAACTGGTATAAGCTGTCTGAATGGCACAAGTCGGTATATCATAAAATCAAAGTGCTAACAGATAAAAAAGAAAATAATAAAAATTGTTCACACTCAAATTTTACTTAAAAGGAACATTTATCAAAAAGCCACACAGTGGTGGTACTACTATTACTGAGCCGTCAAACCTTTTTTTTTTTTGTTTTGTTTTTGATCTTTTTTGAGACAGGGTCTCTCTGTAGTCACAGCTGTCCTGGAACACACCTGGAATTCACTACGTAGACCAGGAGGCAGGCCTTGAACTCACAGATTTCAGAAGGCCTGTCTTTGCCTCCTGAGTGTTGGGATTTAAGGCATGCACGACCATACATGGCATGAAAAAAAAGGTATTGCTTTAAAAGGGACACTCTAAATTAAGAAATTCTTGTTCTTAAAATATTTCTTTTAAAAATCATTTTTAAAATTTAAATTTCATTCGTTGAGAATGGCATATTTGTATATAATGCATTTTAATTACATTCATTCCCCAATCCTCCCTTCAACTTTTCTAGGATCCACCCTCTACCCTCCTCGCCAACTTCATGTCTTGTATCTTTTGTTTTAAATTTTTAAATTAAAAAATAATTCTTTTAATTTTAACTCTCTGTATGAATGCATTGCCTGCATGTATATAGGTGCACCTTTGTCATGCCCACAGAGGTCAGAAAGGGATGTCGAATCCCCTGGAACTGGAGTTATGGACAGTTGTTAGCCTCCATGTGGGTGCTAGGAACTGGACCCAGGTCCTCTGCAAGAACAGCCAGTGCTCTTAACTACTGAGCCATCTCTCCAGGCCTGTGCTTTTATTTTTTTTTTTTTAGTCCAACTAGCACTGTCCATATGTGCAGGAAAGTGGGGCCATCCACTTGGGCAAGGTCAACCAATCAGAGGCCACAACTTTAAAGAAAAGTAACTATCCATCCCTCAGAAGCCATTAACAGCTAAAAGCTTCTTATCTAGAGGTGGGGTCTTGTATGCTCTTCCCCCCAACTCCTTAATGCAAGTAACTACGGCTGCTGTGAGTTCATGAGTGTAATGGCCCAGTTATGTCCAGAAGACACTGTTTTGCAGCAGTCCTCCCTGACTTCTCACTCTTACAGTCTTTCTGTCCCCTCTTTGCAATGTTCCCTGAGCCTTGGGGGTAAAGGAGTGAAAATACATATTCCATTTGTGGCCGAGCACACCACAGATACCTATTCTCTGCACATTGACTAATTGTGTGTCTTAACTAAAGTATTTCTAATTACTTTCCTGTAATTTTCATTCATACATTCATTCAATTCTGTCATTAAAATACTTTCAGGAAAAGTGAGTTTAAATGAAAATACTGATCAAGGGGAATATAATATTCAGAAAATAAAGCTCAGTGACACAAAGTTAAGTATCAGTACTTTCCTTTCAAAACGCACTAAATTTTAGTAACTTTATTTCCAAAATACACCATAATTTTAGCAAAGAACTTAATATAAGAAAAATATCCTCAATTTATAATATTGTTTGTAGGAAAAATATAAATTCAAAAAATATCAGTGATACACAGTACTTATTATGTATAGATGTATATTATAAGTTAAAGATAATGAACTTTTATTGAGTGATAGCATCTTATTTTTGAGATTTATCTAATTCATGTTCTGAGCTTTCTAAAGAGACA
>NW_008349068.1:2179131-2189110 GCF_000622305.1 Nannospalax galili | reverse complement strand
ATAACATTTTTTTTGAGCTAGGGTATATCGCTTTCAAAATTGGCTGTACATTTTTAGGTTTACAGATGAATTATTATGCTTATACGATCTTTTACTCATTATAAACTCTATAAGACATAAAATTAAATGAGTTTTTGACACTTAAAAAAGATCTCCACTTCGTTGTTAAAATACATAGTTTCATATAGAAAAATTCATTTTAAGGCAATTGACATTGAGACGTTTTCCCATGCATTTCTAATCTCTATATATATGACTATTACTGGTCACAGTCGCTTACTTTCTGAGTTCCTTGGCATCTGAGTATTAATATAAACTCGTCGGATAGACAGCCTCACTTTCACAAAAAGCTTTTGGTTTAAAATTTCAAATGACATTTCAAATTAGCCCTTAAAATGATTCCATATACAATTTAGAAAAAAGAAAAATAAACGACTTTAGTTGCATGACCTAGCACCTCCTAATCAACAATATCTTTCTCTAAATAGTCATTTTCAAAGATATCCCTTGCTTTGTCCCAAAATAAATGCATATTTGTGCATCTTCCCTTTTACTTCTCTAAAAGATTGTTTTATACTGCCCTTAATCATTTACACTCAATAATATATAACTTAGTTTTTCTCCTATTTAAAGAAATAAATTCCATTTTCCTTTAAAAAATAAATTCACTTTAATTTTCCAAATAAAGTTTAATCTTTTGATAATTTCCTTTTTATGACCAAAGCATTCATTGTGTCATTCAAAAGGAGCTAATCACATCACCTTAGTTCATTTTATCTACATTTTGTAAGTATATTTTGTTTTAATGAAACAAGTCTAAGAAAAGCAATTTTGTGAAATCCACTTGAAATACCAGGAATCAAACCATGAGTGACTCCAAGCATTGGGGGATGGGCATTAAGCATTCTTTATTGCAGTCTTTCATTACTAGTTGCAAAACTTCTGCATCCAGTATTTGTAATGTGATTGAAACTTCCAATTCATGATAGAAAATGTCCGTTTTGGAAAGCTGAATGGTAACTTAAGCAGTAAACAGTCCACCTTTCTTTTAATGATGCTTGGTATGCCCATTGATAGAAAATGAAAATTAAAAAGAAATTCTTGTGAGTATTTCAAGGCTATAGTGATCTGTCTCTAATCCTTCTAAAACTGAGCTCCACAAAGTCCACCTCTGGTTTATGCTCCATTTTCTGCTTTTCTTCACCTCAAACTGTTTGTTTAAAGGAAATGTCCATATAACATACAATCTTGCAAAAGAGCAATTCCATTACTACAGTTTCAACAGATTCAAGTACAAAACACACATTCTTTTCAAAGGACACCATTAATCTCTGAGCACCAACATGTATAATTCATCAAAAACCCTTAATGCCCTTTAAATCACCCAAAACTTTATAAATGTTATAAATAACATTAAATCCATTTTAAATTTCACTTCAAACAACACAGTCATAATAGCAATTACCATTTTTAAAATAAAATGAAGTTTAAGAAAATCTGCCTTTGTATGGGACACAGTTCTATTTTATTTAAAGTTTTTATTAACATGATCATATAACTACAACAAATTAATTTTGGAGCCTTAGCTTCTTATTCATTTTGATCCATTCTTATGTATTCTGAAAATATAATTTAATAAAAACATTCTTCTTTAATATGGCAAAGGCTCTTTGGTATAACGTTTCTGAGAGACAGACTCAAGAACTGAACTATTCAATATGTTAGCCAATAGCCATGCATGGTTGTTGAAAAAGTGACATGGCTTCCGTAGCTTGAGATCTGTTAGTCATAAAACACACATAGCTTCACACATAGTATGTAAAAGAACACACACTGTCTCAACAGATTTTGTAATGACTATAAATTGATGTTTGTGTATTTTGAATTAATGTATTATCAATTTTAATTTGATCTATTTCTTTTTACATTTTAAAGTGGTTAGTAGAACATTTTAAATTATACAGTACTCACACTATTTTTTCTAAGTAGCAGAAATTTAGAGTCTGAGTTATTATATCTGCTTGTACACTAACTCACTATACAAATAGCAATCATTTATAGACTTTGGCCCTATATTGTCCACTAGGTACTTTCCCACTTCTCTGTTCTATTTTTAGCATAACCCCTTACAAAGAGCAGGCTGTTCTCTCTGCTTCTACTCTCATCTTCACCATTTCACTGAAACAGCTGAGGTGACCAATGATCTCTGAGCTACCAAATCCAATTGTCAATGCTAAGTCGTCATCTTATGCAGGTTTTATTTCTTTCTTAAACTATGTTCTTCACTGGACTGTTTGGACACCTGTCCTTTCCAGTTCTTTGCCAGTTCATTCATTTTGCCAATCAGTCTCACACACTTAAACATCACTTGGATATTGGAATGTCTCTAGGCTAAGTTGAAGACTTGTACTATACCCTGTGTGATCTCCTCTAGTTTGATGATCTAAAAATCATTTCTTTGTAAAACACAAACCTGTTCCTTTATATGGACCTTTTCTTTAAGTTCCAATCTCTTACAGTTATCTGTCAAATAACCCCGGTGCTTAAATGCATAGTGATTCTCTTTTATCATATAGCATACTGAGTAATGTGTGTTACTTTCCCCAGCCCAGATTACTCAGTCTCCTCACCTTAATAAAGGGAGAATCCTTTCTTATAGTCACACGAGAAACCTCTTTGAATTCCCTTTGTCTCTTCTGTCTTGCATTTCTGTACATCAGATCCATCACTTTTCTCCACAAAGTGTTCTTCACCATAGACACAGAATCTGACCATATCTCTTCACTTTCTCTGATGTCATCCTGAGGCCAGCCACTTGCATCTCCCACCCCATAATATATTCTCAGTATAGCTGCTGTTGTTACCCTAGAACTGGCATGATATCTCATATAATTTTACTTCACTGTGCAAAACCCTGTAGTATACCCCAGTGAGACCCCACTGCACTTAAACTGAAGCTCTTTTTGCCCCACACATTACTAACTCTCTCCCACTGCATCTGACCTCACCTCCTACCTCTCTTCTCCACAGTCAGCTCTAGCCACAGATCCTCCCTCGTTACTACTGCAAATGCTCAAGCAAGCCCCAGCCTTGGGCCTTGGCTCTTGTTCTCAACACTTTCACATCCCTTCACAGCAAGGCCTTCCTTTTCTCCCCATGTAAGATAGTGGGTTTCCCCTTTGCCTTGATTTCTCTGACTCATCCTGTCTGCTTATTGCTACCTGTTAGATGCTATGTCTTAATCTTTCCTCCTCCCTTTCTCGCCAGAATGCATGTTTTACAAGGTACTCAATACATAAGTGTTAAATAGATAAATAATAAATTCTAAGCAGTCCACTGGTTGCCATATATACATATGCCATATAGACATGAGTAATTATTAGTTACTGCCTCAAGTTCTCATTCCAAGGTGATGAGACACGGACATGTAAACACAAGTCATGCACCGAGCTCTAGGAGAGCTCCAAGGAAAGTGCTACTAACTATTGAGGACTCAGGGAGGGGAAATTGCAGTAAAATTAACCATAGGGGAAGATCTGGACACTGTCAGCGGGCAAAGGGCAGCCCACTGCCCACTGGCGCATGGTAGCACTCCTGCTCTGACCATGACAGGAATGGTGACAAACATTTCAAAGAACAGGAAAGAAAACGTATGCAACCTGGGAGGATAAATGGACAAGAAGGTAACACATACGTAATTGTGCCTAGCTCTAGCACTAAGTGTTGATGTAGGAAAGAAGGGTGGGAATGGAAGGGAATGAGAGGCAGAGACGAGGGAGGAAAAAGGGCCAACTGTTCCAGGACAAATGTAACAGGACAAACGTAACAATACAGCACACACATGCCCAGATTCAAGTGCAAGAGTATGTGCATGTGTGTAGAAACATATGAGCTGCACCTGGGTATATGTGCATACACATCATATGCATGTACGTACATATAGAATACAAGCATGTATATGTGTGTATAAATGTATATATATACTCACATACACATGAGGATGACGATAGTGCTTTCTCAGGAACACATTTAAGTTCTACTTTCTATTACCTTCCATTTTTCTCTTGCTAGAAATGCTAATCAAAATAGAATTAAATCAGAAATCCAGAGAAGTACATTAAAATATAATATTTAATCTCTATTTATTTTCCCCTATCAGAGGAACCTTCTGACCTCTACTTTGAATACCTTACAAAAATATTTGTATACACCTTCATATTGATATGGAAGCAAGTCTTTTTCTAGGAATTTCCTCTCTTCTCAGTCACCCCGCAAAGGTTTCCATCAATTGACACCAACACTTTTGACAGAGACACCCTTCTGTTCAGCACAGGCTGCCAAGAGCCAGTTCCCACATGGTACCTAGCTGATTCTCCCTTCACCTGCAAGATCATCATCAATAAGTGATCTCAAGTAGAAAAAAATTAAAGGAAAGACTTGATAGCTAAATTTTAAGCTTGATTACATATTATGGAAGGAAAGAAGACAAGTCACACAAAATTCCAGCAGGCTTGAAAAAATGAGATGCATTATACTAGTAAAGTAACCTGAGGATATAGTTCAGAGAAGACTGTGGCTGGTTTTCAATGAGACTGCAGGAAGCTTTTTACTGCACTGTGGCAAGTATCTCTTAATAAAGCAATATTAGAATCTGTCTGGTGAAAATATTTGCGTTGTTTTGAACACTGATTAAAACATTCTGTACGAGCTCCAGCACAAGAGTGCCGTATACTATGCAGGACCCACTGTGGTACTTGGCAGAAAATAAATCATCCGGCTCTAAAATCTGCTGTGGTTGCTGTCTTCATTACAGAGACCTTGCACACAGCATACAAAAACATCTATAATGTTTACAGCACCTGTATTACTGCACTATTAAACATCAATACAATCTGTGTTCATATCATCTCCATGCTAATCAGATCGATTACTACTGATACAGTGTCTTGTCACAGTATTGCAATGCTAATCAAACAAATGGAGCTATGTGGAGATGATTCAGACATACAGGTATTTAATAGCAAGCTGTAAAAAAAAATGAAAGGATCCAACTGCAAAAACACAAGGTGTAAGAGTATCATGGACAGGCTGTCTTCTCATTGAGTTCTGGGTGGTAATGCTATAATTTTGTCAGCAGCCATTAGAAGGGGGAATATAATACAGTCTGGTGCCATAAAATGGACTTGAAAGGGAAATGAGATTACTGCAGCCACTTAACATGGAAGAGGTAATTAGCTGCACAGGTAATTAGATACGGATTCCTAGAATACCCTGGTGGAGACAGGGGAAGATGGCAAGAGATAGTATCTCTTGCTTGTTGAAAGGATCAATGTCACAGTTGTTTCACATAGAAATAACATCTTCATCCAAAATAATATTCTTCAAGCTGCCAAGATACTCCACTAGGTACAGCAAAATATGCGTCCACTTAATGACAATGAATGAAGGGGCGTGAAGGGTGGTAGAACACATAGGAACATATCTGGCTCACTGTAGCTAGCAGGCCTGAGGCCATGCGCCTATCTGATTCCACTGTCGCTCTCTTGGTTGGGCATGTCTCCTGGTTTTCTTCAGCTAATTTTCATTTATAGCCAAATTCTCAGACAAGGATAATTAGGGGGTAAATTTGCTGATGATACCCTACCATGGAAAATCCATTAAAATTCTGTTCCTTTAAATAATGAACCAATGAATTTAATACATGTCTATTGTGCATACATTTTGTCCCTCAGCTAAGATACTCCTACCTTCGTGTGGAGGCAAATGAAACTTCCTGACTGTGTGTCCATTCAGTGAGAAGAGACTTTAGGATGTGTTACTATTAGAGTGCTAGCATCTTTAACTTTCTCACTGCCATATGACTTTCCTCTACTGACTTTGTTTACCTGGGGATACACTATTAAAATATCATGTGTACTTCCGTGGTTTATATTAATAGAATCTACCAGTCTTAGTGCTTCACAAAGCTTTGGTATGTTCTCCACCCTAACCTTCATTGGTTTTCTTTATTATTTTTACTGCATTCTTCAAGTGTCTATCATGCATAAAGGGCTTCTCTGAGATACCATCATAGTTCCTTTATACCTGACACATTTATGTTCTCTCTGACAGTAACTTCAAGGTCTTGCTTGTAACTTTTGTTTGTAAAACTTCTGCCTCTCTTTGTCCATCTCTTTTTGACTACCTTCCAGGATATCTGGTTCACTTGTCACTCTGCATTACCACCCCTGCTCTAGGCACCCAACCCCCTCTGCTATGACCCACTCCAGTCCGTTCTCTTCAGCCTTACTGACTTTGAATCACGTTACATTCTTACATGACTAATGAGTATTCCTGCTATGTCTACAAAATCATTTTTTAACACTTCTAAAGTTCTGTCCTCCCTGGAAAATTGGTGCGTGTCCCTAACTGGCAATGACTGCAGCCCCTCATTATCTCACCCTCTTTTTCCTCCTCTGTTCCTGCACCTCCTGGCCATTCTTCTACCATCCTCTAAGCTGGAATGCTGGGCCTTGAGCACTTAGGAGCTCTCACATATTCCTCAAGATCAGCTCAAAATTTGCCTCTTCTGTGAAAAATTTTCTGGCTACTCGAATCTCAAGTGAGCCCCTTGCCCACTTTCCATTAGCACACAGAATCCAAAGGCTGTGCTTCCCTTGGCAGTGCGTCACATTGTCTTTCCTCCTTTCATTATTCCTCCTATAGAGTCACATTGCTGCTTAGTTTTCATGTGTAGTCATTTCATCTTGTTATACTCTATTCTTCTTGAAGCCAGTTACATGATTTTAAAATCTGCTGCAATGCCCAAGGGTATAAAATGGAGCCAGGGATAAAATAGTGGCCCCATCAATGTTGTTAAGTCAAGGGAAACAGCATTCTCATACATAGCAATTTGGCCTTCTTTTTATTTACAGTCTGTAATCATTCTGAAATAAATTAATTTTATTTACAATGTGCTTTAATTCCTTGAGTGTCTTGCTTTCAAAAGTTACTGCAGCCTACTAGCATGCAGAAGAGTATCTGATAGGTGTCTGGACTGTATGTAGTCTAGATGAATAGTGACCATTGGTTTCCTGCACATACTGCACACAGCAAACACCAACTTCAGCTTCAGTAATATTCCACTAATGCTTTTTAAAAAAAGATATATGCAGGGGCAAGTGACTCAGCTTCTGAGACAGGCTTAAGTAAAAATAATCACATTGTTTTAGACTAGAGGATTGTGTTTAATTGGTAATTTGTGGGTTCTAAGATGGAAACACACTGCTGTGGATTCTACTGCTCTGTTAATAAATGAATTACAGTAATATAATCCAATTATAATGCATCTCAATTGAACAGATAACTTTCTCTTAAAAAAAAAGGAAGCAAAGAGATTCAGTTGTTTACCTCTTCTTGAACAGATGGACCTGAAAACTAAGTTTGAGAAATAATGCCAAACAGCTCCAATGGGTTTGCTGCATAAAACACATAATGTCTCGATCTACATCCCATGGATCTTTGAAAATTCCTCAGCTCTTGCCAGACACTAGCAGTTACTATGAGGCAGTCCTACTCATTATGCTAAATCCCCATCAAGGAAACTTTGCCTTTGAATACCATGCTGATGTTAAACAAACCAACAGACTAACAGTCACTCAAAGGACAAGAATCTACAGTGTCCTCATCTCCAGATCATGTTCCATCCACAGAAAGCATTTTATTCTTCAGCTGTCCCATCTAGTCTGAAGTGAGGCAGGTTTTAAATAGCTCACTCAGCACTGAAGCAATATTACTGATTATTTTTATTTGCCTGATTTTGTTTGCTGTGTTGACATCGAACTCAAGCATTTTTAATGACTATATCCTATACACAGAGCAGAATCAAGCAGTTCCTTCTTAATGTTGAGTGTTTTTCTTTGTTAAAATCCAGCATTCTGTCTGAAGACCATTAAACAGAGCCGTCAAGTGTGCAAGAAATACACAGGCTAAAGAACAAGTCATAGAACATGAAGACCCAAAGTGCTAGCAAGCTATGCTCAGGAACTCTCTAAATGAAATCTCACAATAGTTCCAGTTTTTACTGGGAACACCAGTGCTAGAGCCATAATGCAGCCCTTCATAATAGGGGTCAAATGCTAATTCTATGAGGGATGGCATGATTTGTGATGAGAACTCATAAAAATGGGTTAGGAATATATAACCTAATTTTTGACTCTGGTCTACAGAGCAGCCTAAGCACCTTTGCACCAGCACAGGCCTCTGTGAAGATGGACCTCAAGCAAGATTTGCTGAAAGACTCTTGTCTTCTTTGACCATTAGCTCTGCTTGGGAAATGTTTTGTGGGTTTGTAAACAAAATTAAGGCCTTCAAATAATCTATAGGTTTAGTTGATTAAAATTGTGGACAAAAGAAAGTTATAGAAAACCCAGTTTGAGCTTCAGCTCCTCTCTGCAGGTGGCCAAGTGCATGCTAACACTTAGAAAATGAACCATGGGTGAAGTGAGTTTCTTGTGATGATCAGCACGCTGAGAGGCTGTTTCAATGTTTACCAGCAGTTCAGAGAAGCTCATTCAACATTCTTCCACAAACATTTCTTGAGCAACCACAAAGCTTGCTAAAACTTTACTTGGGATATGAAACTACAGTTCTGGGTTTCAATATCTTCAAAATGATTAACTTTGGAAGCAGACACAGATGCAACTAATTAGATACATGGTATATGCTATAACATATTCCTTAAAATAATTGGGGTCACCAAACTTTCTAGTCTCTGTGTCCTTTATGGCAGTCATTCACTAACAATCAAAAGTCTGGTTATAATATATTCTCTTTGAGAACAGGTATGACTTCAAATCTGTTACAATGTCCAACAATGCCTGGACCTATGGTCCCTTTACCCTTTTCCCCTCCCAGAATATTCAACATTCAGAGATAGAGCAAAAGAGTCCATTTGTAGCTCTGGAAGAGAGACAATACTAATACTTGAATGAGGTCCCAAAATACTAATCTATGATTCTTATCTTTAGAATACAAATAACACAATATACCTCACAGGATTTTCAAGAGGATGAAACAAACATATGCCATGACCAGAATAAATGGCATTCAATAACTATTGCTTTCTGAAAAAGAAATTTCCTCACACAGTCATACGCACTGTGTTCCTCATGTTAAAATGACAAAAACCACTTTAAACACTGTATTTTGAGGAGGAAGATTTCTTTCTATTTATAATGACTTCATTGGAGAAAAAAAGTCTGTACTTTTTAAAAACATGAAATCATTCTACTTAGAAGCACTCAAACTTCCACACACTTTTCCTTGGTACAGCAGGCCTGCTTCATTTATTTCAGCAGTTGCATTTCTAATTTGAAGACATGATCTATTAATATTTTTCACTCCATTGGCTCCTCACTCATTAGCAACAATATCATCAACAGAGGTCCTTGAAGATTAAGTGGGCTTTCAGATATCTACTATCTGCTACTGCCTATGGTTAAGAAGCCTCACTTTTAAACTTTGTAAAATTGACACATAAAACTATGTATATGTATGAAAACCATGGACTGTTTTGATAATGCACTGAGTTTCCTTAAATATTTGTCATTTATTTTTCCAAACCCATTCTATATTTTCTACATGGTTTTGATCTGAAGTATCCACCAGAGGCCCATGAGTTAAAGGCTTAGTACCCAGGTTGGAAAAGGAAATGGAAACCTTAAGAGGTGAGGCTTACCAGGAAATCCTATGAAACAAATCCTTGAAGGGAATTTGGAGACCCTGGTCTTTCCTGTCCCTTCTTTATTCCCCTCCCACTTCCATGAGGTGAGCAGCTTTGCTTCACCAGATGCTCCCTTGCCTCAGGCCCTAAAACAAACAGATACCTCTGAAACCATAAACCCAAGTTTTCCTCTATCTACATTTTTTATCTCAGATATTTTATTATAGTAACAGATAGTTTATATACATCTCTCTATATATAGGCATATAGATATTA
>NW_008349068.1:2176847-2178807 GCF_000622305.1 Nannospalax galili | reverse complement strand
ATATATATATATATATATAGAGAGAGAGAGAGAGAGAGAGATTATATTGGGGGCTGGAGAGATGGCTCAGCCATTAAGAGTACCAGCTGCTCTTGCAGCTGACACAGGTTCAATTCCCAGCACCCATATGGAAGCTAACAATCATCCATAACTCCAGTTCCAAGGGACTGTATGCCCTCTTTTGACCTCTGTGGGCACTGCACAACACGGGGTGCACCTACCTACATTCAGGCAGTACACTCATATACATAAAATAAAAATAACGAATAACAAATATTTGAAAACATTACATGGTCATTTTCTACAGTCATTCTAGGGCTCAAAGAAAAACCAGAACTTATATTTTTCCATCTGAAAACCTGCAGTTTACATCCTGGGAGATATGGAAGAGTTAGACATTATTTTGTATTTATTCCTCCTAAGAAACTGTAGTTCATGTATTTCGAGATAGAAAACACACTGCTAATCAAAAACAAAGCAACGAACCACAATTTAGGTCTCAATGGGAGTTTATAAGACAGACAGCTATGGACAGGGACTATGTTAGTGAGGAATATGAAGAGAAAGAGACAGGGATGGTGATGATGTGATGATCTCCTGTATTTATTGTATCTGTGCTACTCCTAACTCTTGGCTATAAACTCATTCTCTGGCAATCAATCCTTCCTTTACCACTACCCAGAGATAAGATCCTTGGGTAAAATACACAAGAATCCCAGGATTTTCTCCATTCATTTCGTCTGGAAAGCACCAGAAATTTGTTAGTTTAAAAAACATCAATATGCCACTGTTGAACCTATCTACAAAGATCAAGACTTTTCATTATTTTTCAGATTTAGACATATATTAAAGCAACTAATTCCCTTAGCTACTGAAAATAATAATGGTGAGTCTTGAAGGGATAAAAAGAAAAGGAAAATAAAAGCTAAAATCTTTCTCATTGTCTAATTTTGTCAATGTATAATCAAAGTTATGCATAAAACACACAACCATCTGTGAAGAAATAGCTGCCAATTAAAATTTATCAACTCATGATGTTGAAGTGCTACTCTCCTCAAATACACAAACAGATATGCATGCACATACGGAATGACCAACCCAAACAAAAAATACAATATTGGAATACTTTGAAAAAAACAATAAAAAGAAAAAATAAAGAATCTAAATAAATACATCCAAATTCATATTATTCTAAAGTACATATGTTTACCTCAAGTAAATTCATGTCTCCATTTAAAATATTTTATTTATCATTTTATTTTATGTGTATGAGTGTATTGCTTGCATGTAGTAAGTGCACCCATGTCATGCAATGCCCACAGAAGACAGAAGAGGCTGTGAGATCCCCTGGAACTGGAGTTACGGACAGTTGCTACTGCCATGTGGGTTCTGGGATTTGAACCTGGGTCTCCTGCAAGAACAACCAGTGTTAACTGCTAAGCCATCTCTTCAGCCCCAAGCAGACATCAATTATTTTCATTGTTTATCAATATGGAAGAAGTTTCATAGAAATTCCCTAACCTTACATAACAGGTAATCCCAATGATATTCCTTCCAAGGTTTTTCTGATTTTTTTTCCTTAAGAAAATATGATAAAATATTAACTTAAGATGCAAAGAAACATACATAAGCTGAAACACTACAGCACGTTTGTTCTAATATAATTGCAGGATGTTGGCTCCACTCCTAGATAATTATTGCATTAGTTGGCTAGGGCTCCCTGTAGGGTTATGCAATTTTTTAAAGTAGTTAGACCAGATATCCTGTTCATGGGAAAGTCATCTGTGTGCAATTCCATGTCAGCTGCATGTTTTTGAGGATAGCAAGGTCTTGGCATACTCAACTATATGTACATGGCTGCTGTATCTCCTGCCCCAATACACTATATGCATGTTATACATATACATCATATGTAACATCACATATCATATATGTGGATCACTTATATGTATCATATATA
>NW_008349068.1:2175568-2176784 GCF_000622305.1 Nannospalax galili | reverse complement strand
GGAACTTGCCAGCAAGCAGTCAAAAATAGAGATGGCAATTGCAAACAGTTAAAGAATCCAATATACTCAACTATACTAAATAATAAACAATTCTTTGACTCTACAGCAAATCTTTTCTTTTCCTGAACTCTGAAAGCCCCTTTGAAAACACTGCGAAGCATCTTTCAGAGAAGGGCATCATTTGGTAGAGAATCTCCATGTATTAAAAGTTGGCAGTCTGGAAAAGTAAATCACAGATCTAATCTTTTCCTTTAGAGAAGCACAATCCAAGTACATCAAAGAAATACATCCCTTAGAGCAGTCATATTATGTCTGATCAATATAAAAGATGTGTGGCTATTTCACACTTAATAAAACAATCAAAGTGAAAAGAATTCTACCTTTCTTTTCCCACTGAAATTTCACTAGTCTATTTAAATCTGACTGGAGTCTGGCACATGGCTTGGGTTGGCCAGTCAATCCAACATTGGCAGAAGGCATAAGCCTAGTGATATCTGGGCTCGGCAAACCTAATTTCACAATTAAGCTATGAGTTGTAAGTACACAAATTGATTAGGCGCAAGCATGTATACAACAAGTAAACTACCTCCAACAAAAATCCAATCCCCCAATCCTTTAATGCTGATAATTGACAATCTTTTTCTAGCTTTTCAGAAGGACAAACTGGGAACAGGCAAGAGTTACCTGGGACTCTTGCACCACACTCACAATCCACTAAAACATTTGGCTTCCCAGATAACCTACAAGATACCCATTTTAACACTAATTTCCTAAACGGTGTCTCAGAGGTATAGAATCTAAGCAGTTTTATATATTTTATTTATTTTTATTTTATGTGTATGTGCGTATTGCATGCATGTAAGTGCACGTGTGTCATGCAATGCTCACAGAAGACAGAAGGAGGTACTGGATCTCCTGGAAGTGGAGTTACAGACAGTTGTTGGCTGCCATGTGGGTGTTGGGATTCGAACTCGGGTCTTCTGCAAGAACAGCTAGTGTTCCTAACCACTGAACCATCTCTCCAGCCCTGAATCTAAGCAATTTTTTTTTAATTTTTAAAAATGATTTATTTAATAACAACATACTTAGAAGAAGCATATCATTACAACACAATTCAATAACGGTTTCCTGAGGTAGGATGCATCTCTTTCAAAATTGGCTGTAAATTTTTAGGTTTACAGTTGAATTATTACAGTTATACAATATTGTACTCAGT
>NW_008349068.1:2167870-2169085 GCF_000622305.1 Nannospalax galili | reverse complement strand
GGGGCAGGGGGGGGTGAGGTGGAAGGGTGAATGAGGCTTAGGGAGTCCCGGCGCGGAGAGCTGCGCTGTAGACTTACCCCAAGAGGCCTGAGGATAGTAGTGCAGGCTAGGAGCGAATCTAAGCAATTTTAAAGCTGATCACATCATCTCTAGATGCTCAGAGAAGTTGTCATTTTCCCAGCACCCTCAAACATAAGATATAGACTGACACCAGCACTCAACTTCCTCACTCACAACCCAGAGCCTGTGAACTGGCTCAGTCAAGCTCTTAAAGGTTAGCCTAGAATCAAAGAACAGTTCAGTATCATAAATCCAAGCAGTCTTAAGCACCTTGGGAAATTACCTTACTTCAAACACTAAAAATCAGCCACTCTTTGCTCTCTGTCCTACCGTAGCTTTCATTTGGGCCATAAATCTGAGATTCAGACACAGGAAGACTCAGAAGCCTTGGAACATCAGTAACAAAAATGGGTTCATTTCTTTTATATGGGTGATTTTTTTAAAAAAACTGAATTGTCATCATGAGTGAATGCAGCCAGAAATCATTTCTTCATGTACCTTTCCTATAAAACACCTATAATTGAACCATTCTGAAGTGAAGACAATTATAGGGGTAAAACATTTATAGCATGCATCTTTCCACATCCCAAATAGCTGGGGGCATCTAAAGCAACCAATAATTAACAGCTTTCTGTTCTAAGAACTGAACCTTTTGTGAAGGGGGGGCTGCAAATCATTGTCAATCTTGTAAACCTAAATAGCTGCGGTATGCTTCATTTCTTTCTTCCATACAGCATTCCTATAATTTGCAATTTTCTAAAAACAGACATCACTAATAATCACATACATTCTGTCGAAGCTAACAATAAAAATTCTAATCTTAATCCTGGTATAAACAGCAGGATTCACTTCATGTGTCTCCTGGATATGGCTCCACACAAGAAATATTAAATTTCCATATGAGTGTGTCTATGTCATACACACTTCGACAGATGTATTCACATATATATGTGTGTACACATTAGTAGAAATGAAAATGGGTTTTGTAATATATCCATATCCCTCTTGGCTAGGAAACTGGTATTTTTATTTTAAGGAATATATATATATATATATATGACTAATAATTCTTATCAACATCTACTACATTCTTATTTTAATATAAAATATAAAATATACATGATCATAAGTAGGCCAAGAAAGAGGCTAGGGAGA
>NW_008349068.1:2153731-2160853 GCF_000622305.1 Nannospalax galili | reverse complement strand
GAAGACAATTATAGGGGTAAAACATTTATAGCATGCATCTTTCCACATCCCAAATAGCTGGGGGCATCTAAAGCAACCAATAATTAACAGCTTTCTGTTCTAAGAACTGAACCTTTTGTGAAGGGGGGGCTGCAAATCATTGTCAATCTTGTAAACCTAAATAGCTGCGGTATGCTTCATTTCTTTCTTCCATACAGCATTCCTATAATTTGCAATTTTCTAAAAACAGACATCACTAATAATCACATACATTCTGTCGAAGCTAACAATAAAAATTCTAATCTTAATCCTGGTATAAACAGCAGGATTCACTTCATGTGTCTCCTGGATATGGCTCCACACAAGAAATATTAAATTTCCATATGAGTGTGTCTATGTCATACACACTTCGACAGATGTATTCACATATATATGTGTGTACACATTAGTAGAAATGAAAATGGGTTTTGTAATATATCCATATCCCTCTTGGCTAGGAAACTGGTATTTTTATTTTAAGGAATATATATATATATATATGACTAATAATTCTTATCAACATCTACTACATTCTTATTTTAATATAAAATATAAAATATACATGATCATAAGTAGGTCAAGAAAGAGGCTAGTGAGATGACTCAGTGGACAAAGGTGCTTGCCACCCAGCTTGATGATTTGAGTTCAATCCTTGGGTCCTGGATGGTAGAAGGAGAGAAGCAATTTCAACAAGTTATCCTTTGACCTCTACATGCATGCCATGGTGCTCATATACCCATACATTTCTCTTTCTCTCTCTATCTCTCTCTTTCTCTCTCTCTCTCTCCATACACACACACACACACACACACACACACACACACACACACACACACACAGAATAAATAAATGTAATTTTAAAAATAAATGTCTAAAAAAAATGAAACTGTACTTGGAAGGTAGACTAAAGATACTAATTTCAAGCCTTCACTGAATTCACCGAGTCTCTTGAATCCAACACCTTTGTTTCGGTTTTATGTTCAATTTTTTTCTCTGTTATTGGACAGTAACATGTCAATTAGCAAAGTCTAATAAGAATTTAAAGAATGTATATAATTATACACCTAAGTTTTACTGCTTTGCTTAAGATCACTGTCACCTCCTATAAAAACTTTTCATTAAAAAAGGCAATTTCTTCAATCCTTTGATGGGGCATAATTAGCTTTTCTGACATATCAAAGTCACCTTGCAACACTAACTCTGCTATAATGCCACAGCCAGGTGTGCTATTGCATGCTTTCTTTCTTTACAGTGCCAACAGAACCACTGATGGATCCCTCTGTAGTTTAATACCTGACAGCAGATGCAAGTAAGTAACATTTTTATTTTAAAAAAACTATAATGCACAGTGATAATGAAGCAACTTTTTCATTTACAACCTGTCTATAAATCTCAACAGGAAATTGAAATGAATTTTACAATCTGAGGAAGTTGCCGAGTTCTAAGACACCATAGTCAAATTGCTGTAGCCAGAGTAATTCTCACACTGAAATGAACAAAATGACAAGGGAAGGCTCCTAACTGTTGCTTCTGATCTGACACATCATCGTATTTGGTAAGACATGGCTGAAAACAGGAGCTTCTCCCTCTGTAACTTACTGCAATCATGCCCATTGCTAAGTGCATGTTCACCTGCTGCCCCTGCACTCCTTGAAAGAAAACTACCAGTGTTTGTTTCTGTGCTGATTCAGAAATTCACTGTAAATTGAGGCTTCAAAGAACATTGGCATCATGGGTAACAGTGTTTGATAGTGACAGCAGCATGATGTGCTTCCCCTTAAATAACCTCACTGGTAGAATCTCTACAGCAGAGAGCTTTGATTTCTATACTTGTGCCTGCAAATTAAGGACATTCCAGTCAAGACTAGAGACAATGTAAGGCTGAGGCCCTTATGGGTGATACATATTTTAACACAATTTAAATTTTAATAACAACTGGACATGAGAGAGAACCATGGTAAGGAAGTCAGATACTGAGTGCCTAGAAGCCACTGGCCCTGAAAGCATACTCCACCTGAATATCAGGTCACAGGTCCCTGAGCAGAAGGTAGAAGAAAAGGTACAACTTGGTAAAAGAGCTAGAACCAGATGATCAAGAAACAGTGTCCCTCACGTGTTCTGTCAAGTCTCGGTGAATGCTGAGGTTTAGTGTAGGGGATGGAGATTAAGGGCAACTGCTAATTTTTTACATGAAAGCAAAAATCCTTCACTCATGCAATAATTATTTCATCTATAGAAACGTATTTCAAATTTCATGATGAAAAACAAAATAAACAATTTGGTTTGTACCACAAAATGTTCTTTACAGTCTACTTTTAGAAAATAATTGGTATTTAAACTATTCCCATATAACTTTTACCAACTGAATTCAGTTATAATCATTATATATATATAAAGACCTCTGGAAAAGAACCCCTGGGTTATTGTACTTTAGGAGCCAAAAGACTGAAGCCATATTTAATGGTTTTAATATAATTATTCAGTAAACTCTGCATAATCTCCTGTCTGACAGAAACAGGAAGGATTCATTGTCCCCAAGACTTAGGCCAGTGTCTCCCAACTAGTTCCACCACCATAATCCTAAACCAGAGGGGAATTCCAAGCTCCACAAGACTTCAGGAGGCCTCCGAAAGTTTGGTGCTAAAACCTGAAGAAAGACCCTACAAAGGGCTCTGAGGACATTCTACCTGATCAACAGTCTTGTGAAACCCTGGAGGATTCTACTAGAACAGGTATTCCTTTAGCAATCTTCAGCAGGATCCTCAGTGTGCTACCCCCAAGCTAAGGATATACATCGAGGCTCACGTGAGCTTTCATGTTAATCTGACTTAGAATCAATCCCTTTTATTTACCTACAATGAAATGTGATCAATTTTTTTTTTTTGTCTTTTTGAAGCAGGGTCTCCCTGTAGCCCCAGCTGTCCTGGAACTCACTATGTAGACCAGGCTGGCCTTGAACTCACATAAATCCGTCTGCCTCTGCCTCCCAAGTGCTGGGACTACAGGCGCTGGCCATAACGCCTAGCTGAGATGTGATCAGTTTTTTAAAACTTCAGATAGAAGGTTTAGATGTAGCTTGGTGGTAATGTAATTGCTTAGCATGTGCAAGGTCCTGAGTCTAAAACTAAACACCAAAACAAAACAAACAAAAAAAACAACAAAAAAAAACAAATAAAACAAACAAAAAAACCTATCCCTCTAAACGGATTGGAATCCTGAGTTATTGTACTTTAGAAACCAAAGGACTGAAGCCATATTTAATGTTTTTACTATAATTATTCATTAAAACCTATATTAGTTTCCATTCCTTGAGGAACTGAGTTCAGGCCTGAGTACCTACATAACAAGCCAGGCATGGTCTCATACATGACTATATCTCCAGTGCTATGGATGGTGGAGACAGAAGGATGGCTAGGCCTTGCTGGCTGGTAGTCTAGTCAAAAAACTCCAAACAAACAAACAAAAAAGCCCCAAGCACTGCTCTAAATGGATTGAAACTTTTTCTGTGAACTAGTTTTATGGACATATAAATCATTAGATAAGTCACCAAATAAATGCAGCCTCCTTACACTGCCCCCCTTTGAGGGCACTGCCAATCAAACTCTCTAACCACTGCTCAAAGGGATCCTACCAAGTCCTGCCTAGGCTTCAGGCAGGAGCTAGCAAGAAATGAAGGCTCTTAGCAGCCTTGGTCCCGCCTAATCAGAATCTGATGTGGGTAACAAGATTCAGATTCAAAGGTGATTTGACTGCATGTTCAACTTTCAGAGTACTGCTCTAACAACTCTTCTGGAAAATTTCTCCAAGAGGCCCCATAAGCAGTTTAGGAAGATAAAACCAGAAAGTGATGACCCATCTTTATGCCTAGTATGGACATACATAAAAAGCCATCAGAGTCATTCAGGTGGACTTTAACACAAGAATACATAAAATTTTAAAACAATAAAATCATAAGTCATGGAAATGGAAAGTGACTGCTAATGAGTATAAGGGTTCTGACTGAGGTGACAAAAATGTCTGAACACAAGGTTACAGTGATGGTTACACAACTCTGCAAATATACTACACACCAACTGCACATTAGCAGATGTTGCGTATTTCAATAGGAGAAATTTAGGTTCTATAAATTATCTATCAGGAAAAACTCTGAAAACATAAAACTTCAAAAACCCGAAGAATAGCTCATCAGTTAAGAACATTTGCTGCAAAACCATGAGGAATTGAGTTCAGGTCTAAGTACCTACATAACAAACCAGGCATAGTCTCAGATGACTGTAATTCCAATTCTATGGGTGGTGGAGACAGGGGGCTTTCTGGCTGCTGTCTAGCCAAAAACCTCTAGCTGATGTCTCAGGGAGAGACCCTTCATAAGTGAGAGAGCACCTGACATCCTCCTCATCTTCCTCTAGCCTTCACATGTATACTGCACCCTTAATAAAAGATCAAAGCATGATCATATATCATAGGGAGATGCACATGTAAAATATCACAAGGTATTATTTCACAGCCATTAAAATATCAAAAGAAAGGGATGAATAAACTAATTGGTATGTTATTGAGATGGAATATTACTCAACAAGAATAAAGCCAACTCTTTCCATTAGATACTAACTACCATCCCACTTACAGGCAGTTCTAGAACTAAGCTAATATAATAGACATCAAAGCATTACTTGCTTCTGGGGGTGAGAATTGGCTAAAAAGAGGCACAGGGTAACCTACCAAATGAATGGGAAAGTTCTACATCTTTAGACTTCTAGTTTTGCAAGTGATTCTATTTATTAAAACCGCAGATCATTCATTTGAGGCCTGTGCTCCCCAGTTAGCACTGCCACATGCTACTTTTGTTTTCGTATCTGCTCGCTTGCCTACCTCGTCTCTCATTTCCAGCAGTCTACCATCTTTGCTTTCTCCTGTTTGCACAGCATCTAACTGAGCTCTGGTGTGACCAATCAAGTGACCTGCAACATTGCTAGTGACTCCAAGAGCATCTTTTATCATTATTTCATTAGGACATTATATAATATTAGTTTCCAAACTTTCAAACCACAAAAATCTAGAGTCTACAAATGCACAGACTTTAGTCTCATGACAAAAGGCTTGGCAATTTAAAGACTGTCTGAAGTGAAACAGATGCTTAAAGAAGCTCTATATGGGCCAGCAAGATGGTTCAATGGGTTAAGGCACTTGCTGCCAAACTTGTGGATCTGAGTTCAAACCCTGGGACCCATGTAATGAAAGGCAAGAACAAATTCCAACAATTTGTTCTCTGACCTCCATAAGCATGCTGTGTTACTGAAAAACCACACACACACACACACACACACACACACACCAATAATAAAGATTTTTCAAAAAGAAAAGCCTGCATTTAGGTAGTGGGTGTTCTGAGAATGAATAATGAATGGAAAACATGGAGCTGAGAATCAGATGCAAATCCAGCTTTCCCAGTTTACTAGCCCCATGACTTCAGACCAGGGCCACTGGACTTCTGAGCCAGTTTTCCTTGTCTGTCAAAATAGGCCTAACAGCTTGTAACTGCATTTTATTTCTGTGAGGATGGACTGACATTCAAGTTTTCTTTAGGGAAAGAGTCAAAGCATGAAACCCACTCAAACTGTGTGTGAAGCAAGAGCAAGTGGGTCTTGAGTAAGCATGGACTGTGAAAGGTGTGGGCTTTCTGACACACCTCCTTATGCATGTTTTATCTGTTCAGTCTCCTAAATGTAAGATCCCCGTTTCTCTATTACAAAATAATTACAAAATACCTAACAGATGATTCTTCTCTATCTTTCCTTTTAATTTATATAGCAGATAGTTATAATATTCTCAGAATGAAGTGCTTGTTAAAGTTAAACCAAGACCCACCTCCCTACCTCTCATAGCCTTCAGACACAGTTTACAATACTGTTCACTCATCTCTAGACCTGAGAACAAAGAGGACAACATACCCCAGGATTAACATTCTAGAACAAACTTAAAAAGCAACACGAGGAGTGTGTTTGAATTCAGTTGTATTTGTCAAATTAGGCAAATGAAAATCATTCATAGTATCCTCCAAATATTTGAATAATATGCAGCTGACGCTAGCCCTGTCAGAGAATCAGAAAAGACTTGCCACAATTAGTTTTTCAGAGTCAGCACATGACCTTTAACAATGTCTGTCCTAACAGAAAATAAACAGAATGACAGCCTTCTGGGCATATTCCACAGGATTTAAACACATGGAATAACAAGTGACCCAAACTGGATAGCCAGCCCAATACAGAGCTAAGGGAAAAACAAAAACAAAACAAAACAACAACAACAAAAAATCACCCACAAAACTAATAATAGCATTTCCTCTCAAAGCATTCTCAAGGCCTGAGCAAACTGAATGCTACTTACCTGTAAGTTCAAACCAAAACCTGACAGACACAACCTTCAAGTCTTTGTGACATATTTCCACATTCTTATATCCATACTCAGCACATGCATCATGTATATAAAGCTCCCTATCTACAATAAATATGTATAGAAAATATGGCAGGCGATTTGTGAAACAATTGTCCTATTTCATTTTTCAGTCATTTTCTGTATTGTGTGAATTTCTGAGATAACTGCACTCTTGGAAAAGAGAACAGAAATAACTGCAATGCTAATGACAAAATATTTAATCTGGTTTTGAGTCAATACTGCTTTTCTGGTTTTGTTTTGGTTTAGGGAATTTTATTTTCATTTATTTTCTGAGCTGCTCAGAAACAAATGGCAATTATAGATCTGTAATTATCTGTCCATTTTAATGACTGCATTTAAAAAATCCACCCTCACTTTAAGAAGAAAGGGCAAGAAGGCTTCACAGTGGCATTAGTCTACATACTGTCACAGGAAGACCTTGTGTACATTTACAGAAGATCTCATAGCTCCATCTAGCTCCAGAAAAGGGAACTCAAGGAATATAGACTTACACACCCCACAGAAGGAACTCAGCAGAAAAGGAGAGAAGGGATGATCCAAAAGAAGTCATTATGCAAGCACTGAGTTTTGGAACTGCAGGAAATTTGTCAATTGACACTGATTAAAGAGTATTCATTAGTTAATTGACAGTTGATTTTCTAAATAAGG